>NW_026844352.1:14332833-14587980 GCF_029955315.1 Cylas formicarius | reverse complement strand
ATGCCTTGCTAAGCTTACAGCAAGAACTTATTCAGCTTCTTCAAACAGGGAAGTTCGAGCTTCGGAAATGGGCAAGCAACCACGAAGCTGTCCTATCTGCTGTGAATGCCTCACATCTTCAAATGCCCTGTTCGTTTGACAAGGATGAGCCCATATGTATTAAAGTCCTAGGTTTGCAATGGAACCCTTCGGGCGACACGTTTTCCTATTCCTGCTCGCCCAAAGATCTACCTTGTACCAAACGCAATATTCTCAGTCAAATCTTTCGCGTCTACGATCCTCTAGGCTTTCTGTCACCCGTGGTGCTATTCGCTAAACTTTTAATGCAAAAGCTTTGGTTGTCTCACTCGGACTGGGACGAAATCCCCAGTGACGATGTTTGTCGACAGTGGAATAATTTTAAGTCGGAACTTCCCGAACTAAGAGCCATTAAAATTCCGAGACGTATATTTGTAGACGAACCACAATTGGTGGAACTGCACGGTTTCTGCGACGCCTCGCAGACTGGCTACGGGGCAGCAGTGTACCTCAAATGCAGAGATTTTACTGGCACTCCTCAGATCCATCTCGTCATTGGTAAGTCTCGAGTAGCCCCTTTGAAAACCGCCATCTCGATTCCCCGCATGGAACTAATCGCTGCCGCCCTTCTCAGCGACCTTGTCGACTACGTCAAGCAGGTCTATGCAAGGCACGTCACTCTCGACGCAGTCTTTGCATGGTCTGACTCACAAGTTACTTTGGCATGGTTGGCGTCCCCAGCGCATCGCTGGAAACCCTTCGTGGCCAATCGAGTGGCACATATACACGGTCTCATTCCCTTCACTAGTTGGCGCTACGTTCCCACTGCGGAGAACCCCGCTGATTGCGTCTCCCGAGGTGTAACACCCGCTCAGCTCGTAAACCATGGCTTATGGTTTCAAGGCCCCGCTTGGCTTGCACAGGAGCCCAATAATTGGCCTCAACAGCCGGACATCACTGAGATTCGTCCCCAAGAGGTCTTCCGCGAAGAGCGAACTTTAGTCTTGCACACCAGTTTCGAGGAGCACTTTTTAACGCTATTGGTGAATAAATTTTCCTCTTTGCCCAAAATACAACACACAATAGCCTACGTCCTTAGATTCATTTCGAACACCAGATCCGATAAACTTGCAAAACAATTCGGCCCTCTCTCCCCATTGGAGATTCAAAATGCGCTTCTGGTGATCGTAAAACACGTTCAAATGTTTTGCTTTACAGACATCGTTGAACAACTAAACAAAAATAATCTGCCTCCCAAACCCTTTCGCAAGTTAGCCGTCTTCCTAGATGGGCGAGGCTGCCTCAGGGTGGGTGGTCGGATTAGGCGTTCCAATTTATCCTATGACGAGAAGCATCCTTTATTATTGCCCAAATCTCACCGATTGACAGAGCTTATTATAGAATGGGCACACAAACAAAACCTACACGTAGGATTTAAGACTCTTCAATACATTTTGCTACAGCAATTTTGGATCCTTTCCCCACGTACTGCTATACACCGAGTCTTGTCCCAGTGTATTCGATGCTTCCGGGCGAAGCCCAAATCTTACTCTCCCTTTATGGCCGACCTCCCAGCCGTAAGAGTTTCACAACTAAAAGTTTTTTCGGTGGTATGTCTAGATTACGCCGGCCCCCTCTCGATCACCATGAGCAAGTCTCGAGGTGCCAAGTCACTAAAGGCCTATATCTGCGTATTTGTATGCTGCGCCGTAAAAGCCATCCATCTGGAGTTGGTCTCTGATTTAACTTCAGAAGCATTCATTGCCGCCTTTCGGCGGTTCGTAGCTCGCCGAGGCCGATGCTCACAAATAATCAGCGATCAAGGAACCTCCTTTGTCGGTGCCCATAAACAAATCCTAGAATATTTTAAACTCGCCGCCCAGACTGCGGCTATTCAGTGGAGCTTTAATAGCCCCGGCGCTCCACATTTCAACGGCTTGGCCGAAGCCGGTGTCAAATCAGTAAAAACTCACCTCTACAGAGTGCTTGGCGATCAACTCCTCACCTACGAGGAGATGTATACCTTGCTCGTGCAAATAGAGGCTGTTCTCAACTCGCGCCCGTTGTGCGCTGTCTCTCACGACCCCAACGATCTCCAGCCACTGACTCCGTCCCATTTCTTAACGCAGGAGCCCCTGCACTCCAGCATTCCGGATCCAGATCTTTCCAATATGCGCATCAATCGCCTTAGCAGATGGCAATTAATTCAGCGGATGCACACCGACTTCTGGCGAAGGTGGCAACATGAATACCTTCACACTCTTCAGCAGCGGGCGAAGTGGTGCGAGAAAGCCGATAATATTCAGGTGGGGAGGCTGGTACTCATAAAGAACGAGCAAAGACCACCTCTTCAATGGCTCTTAGCCCGAGTAACCAAAGTTCACCCGGGCACCGATGGTTTCGTCCGGGTGGTGACTCTAAAAACCCCCACCGGACTTATGCAACGGCCCGTGGTCAAACTCTGTCCCTTACCCAATCACTGACGCGTGGGTAATCACGTAGCCATACAATATTTAGGTTAATTACCCGTTTTAGTATTTAAGTTAGTAAGAAGTTTCTTTTGTTCTTTATTTTATAGAAAACCCTTTTTTTTTTTTTTTTTTCTCGTATCCATTCATTTACCTTATGGGTGCCTTTCGGTTATTTGAAAACCGTGGGTTTTGGTGGGTGGAATGTTAAATCCGCAAAGCGAACACCCGGGCAAGAACCGCGGAAGTTTGAAAATTTAGTGGCCCGTAAGGTGTCGCCGCCATGTGGAAAATGGAGAGGGGGAGAGCGCGCGCACGTGCGACGAGGAACGTTTTTTAACGACGTCGCGTTCGAACTTGGGATCGATAGCACGCCGATAGTGTTGAACCCCAAAAGAAAAACTATTGTCTCCCTACGCGTTGCGTGTGCGTGTGAACCACCTCCGCCGTACCGAGACCGTGATCCTCAAGATCGAAGAGGAGCTGCTATTGGGGCCCCAGTCCAGCGAGACAGCAGCGACAAAAGGTTAGTGCCGTCTCTGCCCTCAAGACCACGTCTTACGGGCTCTGCTTGAATACAAAAAAATTACAGTCCGCTTTAAATTAACCTCAGGGTCGCGACGACCCATATATATATATATATATATATATATATATATATATATATATATATATATATATATATATATATATATATATATATATATATATAAGAAAATAAAGTGGACTCGTCTTCAGGTATGAATGGTATGCCTTAAAATTAAGTTGTTTATTTTTTACTATTATTTAGTTTATTTAGTTTAATATAGTTTGTTCTTTGTTCTCACACTAATCTCCTACTATAAAGTAAATTTTAGTGGGCTGCGGAGTAGGATACAAAATTCTAAGCTATATTATTAGGAAACTGTAATTCTATTGCATTTAAGCGGCAGCAGGCGGCTCTAGCCTGCTGAGATTTGTTGGACAAGGATATTATTAAAATTCAATACTTTTTTAATTTTTCAAAGAAACTTCCACGGGCTACTGTAATACTTTTTATTAAACTTCTGGATTCCTCCTGCGTCGATTTTTGTTGAGTTGAACTAGCTAAGTAGTTTCAGTTAAGCTCTGAAGAAGTCAACAAGATGATTGGCCAAACGTTAGCTAGTTCGACTCAACAAAAACCGACGCAGGAGGAATCCAGAAGTTTAATAAAATGTAAAATTCAATACTTTTTGTCAGTCAGTACAAAATTTAGTCTATTAAATACACCTATCGTTAAAAGTAATAACTAAATAATATCCAGTTTTTTTTAAATAAACAGGGTATTTATTTCATAACTAAACGTTCCTAAATGTGTATCCGGAAATAACTACTTTAAGAAATGATTCTACATGAATAAATAAAAAAAAATCACATGAACATATTCCGAAAATGAATTTTCAAGACACAGGATGGCAAACTTAGAAAAAAGGATGTTTAATAAATATCTTGTGTTAAAATTTGGGAGCATTGTTTGTTGTCACAAGAGTCTTAGTTGAAATTAATGAAACTTCGTGTTCGTTTTTATTGCATGTCTCTAATTGGAACAAATCTAATCACAGCACAGGAGCATATGGTGTTTACAAAGTAACCAAAAGTTGTGTTAAATAATATTTATTAAAAACGGAAAAAAAAATGACACCTTGTATCTCGAAAACTATATATACCCATGTTAATATTAAAAAGAAATCTCATTTTTTAATGCAGAATAACCATTTAAATTATTCGAAAGTTATTTGAATTAATTTTATTTTCTTTTTGAAATAAATGGGACATTAAAACTAATAACTTCACTTTAATTAGCTAGTTTAGCATTGATTAGACTGAAACCCACTAAGCAATATATAAATCGCATTTTGTTGAAAATCTTTAAGGAAATATTTAATTAATTTTCACAGGCTACTGTAATGCTTTTTACAAAACTTCTGGATTCCTCCTGCGTCGGTTTTTGCTTAGTCAAAATTGCTGACGTGTCGCCAACCATCCTGTTGGCTTCTTCAGTTTCAGTCAAGCTCTGAAGAAGCAAACAGGATGGTTGGCGAAACGTCAGCAATTTCGACTAAGCAAAAACCGACGCAGGAGGAATCCATTAGTTTTGTAAAAATGCATATTCAATTTTAAGAATTTAGAGATTTTATGGAGAAAGGACATGTTTATAGATATGATTGTATTGAAATTATATTATCATTTTAGATAATTTCGAATTGTCATCGAACTCAGATGAAGACCCCACATATTATCCGTCGGACTCAAATTCCGAAGACGAACTTGTAAGATTGTCATTTCATTTTTGTCAACTTTTAAAAATTTTGAAAATGTTATCCTTTACGCCTTAACACTTAACATTTATTATCTATTTCCAGGAACCAAGATCCAAATATATCGACTCATTAGATAAAATTACTGATTTGCAATATTCTTTAGTTTCGGTAAACTATCGTTTACAATTTAAATTACAATTCAAAAATTGAATTATTTATTCTAGACATCTCCCGATGCTAAACAGTCCTGTTCAAGTAACTTATTGTTAACATCACCTAAGGTAAATATAAACCGAATGATTCGTTTTGAAAGACAGTCGCAACAATATCAACATTAAATGCCATTTCATTTCAACGTTTTAAAATTAAATAAATAAAAATAATAAATATAAATAAAAGATTAAGCATTTTGCTGTGTAGCAAAAACGTTGAACTTCTAATACTTTATTTTATTTGCATAACTTCTGGTTCTAAATAAATGATATTTTGTCATCAATTGTTGATTAAAATAGTTTATTATTATAGTTATTTATTGAAATATTAAGTTTAGAGCGAGGTTTGAGCTCCCATAGTCTAAAAATTTTAAATGAAACAATCAAAAAACAAAAAAAATAGTGTAAATGCTTATATTTTATCGCGAAAAGCAAAATTATTCCAAATTTCGACTACGACATGAACTAAAAAAAATGAATAGTAAATTAAAAGCAAAATAATTTAGAGAATGAATAATTGTTGTATTGTTAAATATTTATAACATGTTTTGTTCATTTCATTTCTACTTTTTAGGATAAGAAAGAAGTGAACTCAGTAATTTCCAGTCCTGCAACTGAAAACGTTTTCCATTCTGCAAACAAAATTATAAGAAAAAATAAAATAACTCGATTTCCAGATTTCTGCTTTTATTGTGAAACTGTGTTGAATTTTGCTCGACATGTTTTCCGAAATCATTCGCACGAAATTGAAGTGCAAAAAATACTTACGTTGAAGCCAAAAACTATCGAAAGGAAAAGACTTATTGCATCTTTAAGAAAGAGAGGATATCACATTAAAAACTGTCATTCTATGGTTAAGCCTGTTCACAGAACTTATGTTGACACGTCTGAAGGAAGCTACGCTGCATGTAAATATTGCTATGGCCATTATTCACGTAAATTGCTTTGGAGACATATAAAAAGTTGTCCAGAGAAAAAAGAATCATCTAGTAATGAACACAATTTCCTTCTTTCTAAGAGAATTATTAATTCTGATTTAATAGCAAAAGTATTTCCACGCATGAGATGTGACAAAATATCTTTTATTGCAAAAAAAGATTGTCTTATTTGCGCCTTTGGAGAAAGATATTTAAATACTCATAGAGAACAACATCATGTCAATATTTGCTCACGGAAAATGAGGGAATTGTCAAAGGTCATAATAGAGTCAAAAAAAATCAATCCAAAAATTAATAATTTGTATGATTTGTTGCATCCTCAGAATTATGATGTTGTTGTTCAAAGTGTCAAAATTATTGCGAAATATGATGCACACAATGATATTTACATATCTCCCACTTTTGCTATGAATATCTCTACAAGTTTAAAAGATTGTTGTGATATCGCAATATTAAATTTTATAAAGCGAAAATATTGCTACCCGAACGTTAGTGCTGCAGAGGCTGAAGCAAATGTTAGTATGTTCAAGAGATTATTGGAAAGCACTTGGAAACATGAAATATCTATCCAAGCTGCTAGAGACTTGAATACTAAAACTTGGAATAAGACAACAATAATACCTTTAGCGTCTGATATAAAATTACTTAAAACATATCTCATTGAAAAGGGCAACGAAGCTGAAAAACAATTGAAAGAGGGTTCCAATAGTCTAAAAAATTACACCGTTTTGATGGAAACAGTGTTTTGCCGGTTATTGCTTCTTAATAGAAAAAGGGTAGGTGAATTGCAGAGAATGAAGCTGACGTCTTATACATTATCTGATGAAAAAAATAACCACAGTTACGAAGAATTTTCGGACGCCATTACAACTTCCGAAAAAATTCTTTTGAAAAGTTTTAAACGGATTGTGATAAGAGGGAAAAGGGGAAGAGGGGTTCCCGTTCTATTTAGCAGAAATATTCAAAGCCATATGGATTTTCTGATTGAAAAACGACAACAATTTCAAAAAAAAAAATTATTTTTGTTTGCGCAGACTCATTCAGACCAGCCTATAGTAGGGTATAAGGTACTACAAACACACGCAAGAATATGTGGAGCAAGAGACCCACGAGCTTTAACTTCTACGAAATTACGGAAACATTTGGCCACATTATCACAGGTCTTTAATATGTCACAAAACGAAATTGAACAGTTGGCAACGTTTATGGGCCACACTTTAAATGTACATAGTCAAAATTATAGACTTCCAGATGACATTTTTCAAACTGCAAAAATTGCGAAACTGTTACTTCTCATGGAAGATGGTCAAGCGGGAAAGTACAAAGGAAAGACATTGGAAGAAATTGACTTAAATTTAGAAGAAGAATTAAACCCAGAAAACGTAGACGAAACTGACCAACAGTTTGCAATCGAAGACGAAATTGATGAGCATCCCACTGTTGCAGACAAAAATGAGACATTAAATCAAACAAACAAAAAAAAGGAACTTGCACATTCCAAAAAAGATAGCGTGACAATAAAAAAACGAGAACTGATTCCATGGACAGTGGAACAAAAAAAAGTTGTAAAAGATTTTTTTAAAAACCACATACAAACAAACAAACCACCAAAGAAAGCGGAATGTGAGATGTTAATAAGCAGTCATTCAGATTTATTGGAAAATAAATCCTGGTTGAAAATTAAGGTGTTTGTCCAAAATATATATACAAAAAAAATGGAAAACGTTATTTAGGTATCAAAATCATCAATCGATAAAATTGAAGATATGTGGCACTAATGACCTTCAACTTCAATTTTTTCTTTAAATTTTGTATTTTCAGTTTTTATTCCAGTTTTGGATATTGCCAAAATAGACATATCCTAATCTGTTTTTCTTTTTACCATACATGTGTGTCAACATTTTTTTGAATTTTTGTATATATTATTATTATTATGATAATAAATTATTTTTTATGAAGCTATTATAATATCAGAAATTATTAAACTAACTAAAAAATGGATGAAACAAATTATCTGCGTTAAATAATTGAAATTCTATTATCCTGAATCTATTACTTTAATTATGAATTCAATGTTACCGCAGTACTCATGTTTACTTATGCGCGCTTGGAATCCTATAACTGACATCCAGATAATCTAAACACTGGAAATTCACTGGATTTGCCAAAGTCATAACGCTCAATTATCTATTAGATGTGATACATAAATTAAGAGACTCAATTAGATAATAGCAAAAATAAAAAAGTTGATTCGTCACATTAAACCTATAAGCCCCTTGAACTCTACCTACTACCCATGTATTATTTGCATTTTCTTAGAAAATTCGAACTAAATACCCAAGTACAAACGAGTTCATTAAAATACCGAAAGAGAGGCAGTTCCATGTGTATATCTCTGATAATTAGGAATACCTAAATTCGGTACGAGGTATGAGATGTGGCAACCATGTCGGAAGCCGAAAAGATATTGCAATAGATTTGCATATTCTCCGGACGCACAAATGATGTTGCTATTTACTGTATATTGAGGACGTCGAAAGAGTAGTAAAATGAAATGACGCAGAATAGTAGTGCAATGTAAAATTTAAAATTTTGAAGCAACCAAACTGAATATTTTGATATACTCTGGACTTTTGAGATCAGAAAGATCCACTGCTCATATGCATAGCGTGATTTATTGATATACTTTGCTGGACGCCGAATAGCAGCAGAATTGAAAGACGCAGAAAAGATAGCAGGATGTATATATATATATATATATATATATATATATATATATATATATATATATATATATATATATATATATATATATATATATATATATATATATATATATATATATATATATATATATATATATATATATATATATATATATATATATATATATATATATATATATATATATATATATATATATATATACAGGGTTTTTCACTTAAAACTCCGCACGCCAATAAGTCCAAAACGAAAAGAAATATTTAATTTATGTAAAATTAGTCAAAGTGTGGGGTCAAGTAGATATTTCCCAAAGTTTAAAAAATTCGATGCCTGCAAAGAGCTGGGCGTCGCGACGCGTCGAAAAATTATTCGATTGCAGAGACTTTGGAAATACGCGCATACAAAAGTACATATTATTTAAAAACTTTTTTGTTATTTACTCAAACTTATTTACTTTACCCGTTTCTAAGTTATACCGATTTAAAGTAAACATTTCTTGATTAATAAAAAATGTGATTAACGCTTATTTTTACCCATGAATGTTAGTTACTATGGCAACCATTGTCATCGCAGTTGTTTTAAGTGCAATTACAAACGTAAGTTGTTATTGCTGTATCAAAAAATTGTTACATTTTGTCACAAGAAATATCCAAATTAGTTCGGTTTAAAAAAAACTAAGAATTATTATGTGAAAATGGTGCAATTTAGCAATGAGGAAAAAGTAGACATGTTACTGGTGTTTGGAGAATGCAGATCCAATTGTAGAGAAGCAAAAAGAGTTTACGCACGGCGTTATCCGCATAGAAGAGTCCCCGATGCAAAAACCTTTTCAAGTTTATGTAAAAACTTAAGGGAATATGGCAGCTTCATAAAACCTAAAAGAGATAGGAACAGGACGGCCCCAAGATATCCCTATCAGAGATAAAAGAAAATACCGGTGTTACCATAAGTTCTTTGTGGAGAATTCTACATAGAAACTCTTTTCACCCGTACAAAAATAAACTAGTTCATAAACTAGAACTAGGCGATTATGCTAGAAGAATGTATTTCTTAGCGACATTGTCCGATTTGTATAGCCAAGATGCAAATATTCTCTCGAAAATTTTATGGAGCGACGAAAGTCGATTTCAAAATAATGGAATCGTTAATAGACACAACTGTCGTTTTTGGTCCGAAAACCATCCTCGTTGGATTACAGAAATAGGTAACCAACGAATTTTTAGTATCAATGTTTGGTGCGGCATATTAAATGGATTCCTTATTGGACCTTACTTTTACGAAGGAACTTTAAATGCAGATCGCTATTTAAGATTTCTTCAAACTACACTTCCGGAACTATTAGAAGAAGTGCCTCTTGACACTAGAATGAATATGTGGCTACAGCAGGATGGAGCGCCTGCACATAATGCCCAAATAGTAACGAGGTATTTGAACCGAGAATATCCCAATAGATGGTTTGGTAATAATGGACCGGTAAGGTGGCCGGCGAGGTCCCCGGACATTACACCACCAGATTATTTTCTTTGGGGCTACCTAAAAAACGTTATCTATGAAGAACCTACCGAAGATATGACTGATCTCATTAACAAAATTAGTGCAGCGTGTGCCGCTATCACAAGAAGGACTCTCCTACAAGTGACCCAAGCTAATCTGTTAAAAGTTTTTGATAGTTGTGTTCGAGCAGATGGACATAATTTTGAACAAAATTTTTGAAATGTCTTATTATGTAGTTAATTGCAATAATAATTTTGGTTATTAACTTGTAGGTATTTTACTGTTTTTTCATTTATTCATCATGTTATCAGAACTAAATCGATAAAAAATAATAAATAAAATCATACTAAAATAGTTGAAATCTGTTGTTTGTAATTGCACTTAAAACAACTGCGATAACAATGGTTGCCATAGTAACTAACATTCATGGCATACTTGTAAAAATAAGCGTTAATCACATTTTTTATTAATCAAGAAATGTTTACCTTAAATCGGTATAACTTAGAAACGGGTAAAGTAAATAAGTTTGAGTAAATAACAAAAAAGTTTTTAAATAATATGTACTTTTGTATCCGCGTATTTCCAAAGTCTCTGCAATCGAATAATTTTTCGACGCGTCGCGACGCCCAGCTCTTTGCAGGCGTCGAATTTTTTAAACTTTAGGAAATATCAACTTGACCCCACACTTTGACTACTTTTTACATAAATTAAATATTTCTTTTCGTTTTGGGGTTATTGGCGTGCGGAGTTTTAAGTGAAAAACCCTGTATATATATATATATATATATATATATATATATATATATATATATATATATATATATATATATATATATATATATTCTCACGTATTGATTCACGGATGGAAAAATGTGATGACACTATATTCCGGGATATCATCCGTTCGCTCGTTGAACTCCGACTGGAATCCTGCATCCGACTGGAATCCTGCAAATCTTGCATCCGACTGGAATCCTGCAGACGTTTCGCCAAAATCTCACTTGGCATCTTCAATGCTCGCGAGTGTTCGAAGTGTTTTCGGAGCGCGAGCATTGAAGATGACAAGTGAGATTTTGGCGAAACGTCTGCAGGATTCCAGTCGGATGCAAGATTTGCAGGATTCCAGTCGGATGCAGGATTCCAGTCGGAGTTCAACGAGCGAACGGATGATATCCCGGAATATAGTGTCATCATATATATATATATATATATATATATATATATATATATATATATATATATATATATATATATATATATATATATATATATATATATATATATATATATACAGTGTGTCCAAGATAAGGATGCACAGCATGGGGATCTCGGAAACTATAAGAGATACAGTGTCGGTTAAATTAGACAAAAGTTGCGCATTTTGATACCGAACAAGATCCCGTTTTACAAATTTGAAAATTCCAAGCCGTTCCGGAAATATCCGAGAAAAACCGAAATATTGCGATTTCGTTTTTATTATTTTTTAAAGCTATTTGAAAAGATATGAAAAAACGGAAAACACTTTTCCATTGGCACTTTTTAATCTCTCCAAATTGACGTTAACAAATTTTCATTACAGCGTTTCGATTCCATGGAACCACCATCAACTTTGATTTTTCTTATGGGACGGAAAAAAAGTACACACAGTATTAGGTTGTGCTTTTCATTGCGAATTCAACGATGTACGATACAATACGGTTACTTATGTTTTTATCCAGAAAAATGGATTTTTAATACATTTCAGCATTTAAATGGAGTAGGCCATGACAAAATGACATCCAGTCAATTTCAATGACACATTAATGTTATTTGTCTTTGTTATCAGTCGATCATAAGTTTATTCCTTTAGTTATTGTTTTTGTATTTTTATTGTTGTTGTCTTTTTCTAATTTATTTTGTTCTACAATGGAGGGAGGTAATTTTACAAACGAAGAAAAATGTGATATGCTGTCTTGCTACATCTGATGCCAAAGAAATTGTGTGGAAGCCGAGCGTATGTATTCTAACAAATACCCAGAGCGGAGACAACCTGACAAGAGTATTTTTCGGCGTTTTTTATTTAATCTGAAAGAATATGGATCATTTAAGAAGCCTGCATTATCCCGACAAAAACCTTCCAATGAAGAAAACCAATACATTGTTCTACAATCTGTTATCGAAAATCCACAAACTTCTACCAGAGAAATTGAAGACCAGAATGGGGTAGCTAAATCTACAGCTCAGTTTATTTTAAGGAAAAATGAATTTAAGCCTTACAAATTCAGAATATGTCAAGGATTAAAACCGGGTGACGACGAACGACGTAGACATTTTTGTGAGTGGTATACCAGGATGTGTGATGAGAGTTTTAATTTTCCATATAAAGTGATTTGGTCTGATGAAAGTATGGTGACCAATAACGGTATTTATAACAGGCGCAATACACACTATTGGTCGCAACAAAATCCACGTGTTTATAGACTATCCAGACATCAAGTTCGCTTTGGGTTTAATATTTGGTGTGGGATTTTTGGTAGCAAGATTATAGGCCCTATTTTCTATAATAATTCCTTAACTTCCGAGCGGTACCTTGACATCTTGAGGCACGATTTAGAAGATGCCTTAGATGATTTACCGCTAGGCGCTGTGCAAGGCTGCTGGTTCCAACAAGATGGTGCCCCAGCCCATAACTCCAGAGAAGTTCGCCAATATTTAACTGAACGGTTTGATGGAAAATACATTGGGACTTACAGTGAAACACCTTGGCCTCCAAGGTCCCCGGACTTAACTCCCTTGGACTTTTTCTTATGGGGCTACATAAAAAATGAGGTATTCAAAGAATGTTTTGACAACGAGGAACAATTACGTCAATCAGTACGAGCAGCGTTTAATAAAATTACTCCTGAAATGTTAAGTCGTGTTTTGGAGTCTACCGTGAGACGGGCGTACTTATGCCTAGAAAATGGAGGTCATTTATTCGAACATTTGTTATAGAATTTGTTTTTCATTAACTTGTTGGATTTAGTTGTTATGTTAAATGAACAGTTAGAGTTAGTAAATAAATAAACACATTAACTCGAACTTGTCAACCATTTTCTTTTGCCTTTCATCGTTCGGATCTCATGGCCTACTACAATAAAATACTAGAAATGTATTAAAAAGCCATTTTTCTGGATAAAAACATAAGTAACCGTATTGTATCGTACATCGTTGAATTCGCAATGAAAAGCACAACCTAATACTGTGTGTAATTTTTTTCCGTCCCATAAGAAAAATCAAAGTTGATGGTGGTTCCATGGAATCGAAACGCTGTAATGAAAATTTGTTAACGTCAATTTGGAGAGATTAAAAAGTGCCAATGGAAAAGTGTTTTCCGTTTTTTCATATCTTTTCAAATAGCTTTAAAAAATAATAAAAACGAAATCGCAATATTTCGGTTTTTCTCGGATATTTCCGGAACGGCTTGGAATTTTCAAATTTGTAAAACGGGATCTTGTTCGGTATCAAAATGCGCAACTTTTGTCTAATTTAACCGACACTGTATCTCTTATAGTTTTATATATATATATATATATATATATATATATATATATATATATATATATATATATATATATATATATATATATATATATATCCTATAGACCAATGCAAGCCTAAATAGCTTTTTTGTGCAATGATTTTTGAGAACTATTACAAACAAGAATGAGACGGAGACAGATTGAAAAATTTGAACCGAGACTTATGTAGAAATTACGTATTCGTGACATTTCGATCATCTAATGTAAAAATCCGGGGCTAAATTTTTCAGTTTTTTCCTGTTTGTGTAAATAGTTCTCGTTGTTTTTTTAGTAGTTTTCGTTGTCTATTCTGTGTTAATCATACGATTAAAACCTTTGTTCAAAATGAATTAAAATACTAGTAGTTCACACATGAGAATGATTTAAAACCTCAAATTACATCAAAATTGGTGCACAATAAGCGGTACCATCCGTTTGAAATTTCAAAATTTTTCCTGCAATAACTTTTATGGCCGGACCGCTACTCGCCCAAATTTCTTTTAAACCGTTTCAGAAATAATCGAAGAAAAGATTTTTTTGTTGCGTCTTTCACGGGGGCGTATCTCCCCGGACACATGTTTATTAACCAAACTATCTCTATTTTTTATTTATAATGAACAAATTTACCTGAAAAACGCGGTTTGTGACGCCACAACGAACAACACGCAGGCCAATCCCATGGTAGTAGAACCCACCACAAAGTAAATGAATCCCGCATCTATTACGGACGATGAACTGATGATGGACATTATTCTTATGGTTGACGTGAAAATCCCAGCCAACCCCTGGCTGACCAAAAAACACTTGACGTAATTCGTCGGAAAACAGGTAGCTAGAGTTATGCAGCCGACTGAACCAATGCTCATCGCCACTAAAACAATTTAAAAGAAACGAATTAGTAAGCCATACGTGTACACTGAAAAAAGATATAACTATATGTAGAATAGTATAGAATAGCATTTATTCGTCGTAAAGATATTTAAATTTTAAGTCTTCGTCAATAGGTAATAGGTAAAAACACGCAACAAAATATCATACTTAAATTATATTCACGGCTATAATGGCTAAAAACATTCGTTGGTGCTGAAAAAAGTATCTTCAAATTTGATTAATTCTAAACTACGAATTTGTTTGGGGAGTTAGTTCTTAAAAAAGGTGTTCCATATCAATTTAGTGTATTTTAGTCTATGATTACAGGAATATTGTGTAACGTAATTGATAATAATGATGATAATAATGATGTTTTATTGATTCATATAAATGACAAGCACATGCGTTGAACAAGTCAAGAAGCAAAGAAAAAAATAAATATGAAAAATTGTATAAAATACAGCACAATTTCACAAAATTTTAACACATAGGTATAAAATAAAGATACATAATTTAACAAGTACTTTGTAAAATGCTTGCACTCCCTACGTCTCCGAAAAGTAATCTTTAAATTCATGATAACAATACCTGTTGCTGATCTATCCTTATGGCGAAATTTTTAAATTTCCGGTGAAATGAAAATAGAAGACTAACCTTATCAGTGGACACATGCAACGGCAAATGGTTTTTAAACACGAAAAATAAGAATGGACTCAAAGTACCAGCCTGAGGCACTTCAGTGTCGACGTCGTGTTCAGGCGAATAAGCATTAAGATATGACGCAATTCAGTCCTCAATTTTGGATAACATACCCATAGTTTAAACCTTAGAGACAACGAATCCAAAATCTAAAACTCAAACGCACTCGTCGAGTCCACGAAAAATGCCAACACGTGCTTCCTCCTTTCCAGGAAGCCATTGATAAATTAATGGCTTTAGCTTTTTCTATAATTTTGGATATAGTACTCAAGAGAGAAATGGGCCTATAGTTTTCAAGTGACATGGGGTCATCTTTTTATTCAGATAAATGGAAACTTGAGGGGGGAAAAGTGGTACCCCCCTGTAGTACGGGAATTGGACAGACCTCCTCCACAATGTTTATTCAACTAACTAGCAACAAGGAAAAAAAGATACCAAAAGATTTTGTAATAGTGTTTCTGTTTAACCTCTAGTTTAATACTTTCCTTGTTGCTAGATCATTATTTTCCCAGCGTAAAAATTCTTTTCTTGGACCAGTAATATTGTAAATTGTATGTCGGTGGGATATTATTTACGTTTATGATTTTAATACTCTAAAGTCTTGTATTCATTTTTTAAGTTCTCTGTGTACCAAGAATTACTATCTAACAAATCGTTTATTAGCAATTTTTTTAACAGCTACTTTTCGGTAAAATTTCGAGAAATGTACGATACTTTTTTATCTACATTATAACAGCTACAGACAGTGTACTTGTTTTTAGCGACATATTTGCGAGCTATGACCAGAACAACTTATATTAATGTTCCGGAACCGTCCAGTATGTCAAAAAGGTTTTTTTCTTGCGGACTGTTAGTTAAAAAATTAATAATAAAATCGCCGCAAATTACTATTAGAATATCTAGTAATCACTCCATCCAGAATCCTACAAAGGTGAGCAAAAAATATATCAATGCTTCCATTGATTTCAAGGTTTTTTTGAATACACATAAATTAACATTTTATTTTTTCGGCAAAGGTTAAAAAATCACACACCACTTACACTTGACATTCTATATTAGGTATATTTCGCATAAGGAACTCTAAAGTCGTCTTTAGTTCTTATATTCACTAAGTGAATATTAATATGGATGAATCCCACTTTAATTCAGTACAGACACCATCTGCTAAGGTCACAGAAGACTCCAACAGGATAGTGTAATATGGTATTAGGAAAAGATCGCGTGGTTTAAAAGAAATTTTACAAGATTATCAGTGTTTTGGTGCTAAAGCAATCCATACCATAACTAAAAACAATTTGGCCTACAGAGTTAAAAAACGGATATATATTTTTAAGAGACAGGGATAAGTTTGTTTTTTTAGACAAACTGCTTTTCTTCGTGGTTTGGTTTGATTAAAGGTACGGTCTAAATTTAGTGCCTGATAATAAAATGTTTTTTCAATTTAATGCAATACACAGCGTAGCGTAGCGTAGTAATAACGCCGCTGAAACAAATTTGATCAAATTATTGCTGGTGTCAAAGTACGGGAAATGTTTACTACAAAATCTTGGTAAGTATTTTTCTGAAATACTCTGCTGCAAACATTAAATTGATTATATTTTCCACTTGTTGCACAACACTGGCATTCATTCACTAAATTCTATAATGTATCTTTGACAACACCCTGTATACAATTTTTACTTTTAAATCACAACAAGAATTAATTACTTACCGCTAATTACAACCAAACTTATCGACGTCATAAGGAAAAAAGTCAACTGATCTGAAACAGCGAAGATTACGGTCGTTTTCAGAAGTTACTCTGCGATTTTGCTTACAGTCGTCGGTGTCGATCTTTACCAAAACGGTTTGGAAACTTAATACTAAGACGACAGGAACCAGGAAGATTATGACTCTGGTCTGCGCTTTTACAGTGTGTCCTACGAATATGCTTAAGATGTAGACAAAAACCATCGGCGCCAACACAGCGAAAGCTTGCAACGTTGCAAAGTTTTTCTGAAGAAACGTCCTGTTGTTGGGGTCGTCGTGATCGAACGTGGTATTTCGGAACTTGTACATCCAATACTAAACGAGGAACGATCGTGTACAAATTCGTTGAAACTTAAAACTGGCTTACCTCATTTGCGGTGGTAAAAAAGGTGAGCGGCAGCACACTGACAGTTCCCAAAAAGAATAACGTAATAAGGACGAAATAGAATTTATCCTTTGAAACATTTTCGTCCTCAGCGGTTTTTCCAAGTTTTACTCCGAGTTGTTCTGTGGAATCCAAATTATACCCTGCAACCGATACGATAAAAACGCTTAGAACATAGACTTACCCTCTTGAATGTCCATTTTAGGAACTATATATTGTTCGATAGATGTCCGGTGATGACAAAACGGAATTGCTCATCATCACCGACACGCTATTTTAATAAATCAAAATTAATCGTTATCAATTTCATTTTTACATTGTATCCGCGATCACAATCAAGCGTCTGATGTAGACAACGTCTTACACAACGTAAATTATAATTCAGGTGAAAATTACTCATTTTTGGACTTTATTTATTTACCTTAAAACAAATCAGAATGTTGATAAGCAGTAGATAATGAAAAGTAATTTGGTCTATTCCTAAGGTCTAATGTCTAATTGTCTAATGAAATTGAAAATTGTATCTAGGCTGCTATGACCCACCTACTAGGAATAGGCCGACTGGTGTTGGGAAATACTCCAAATAAAATTTTTTCGTACTTGTCTTATAGCACTTTTATTAGAGCTTTTTGGACGAAGAGCGATAGTAAATAATACGCACCTTATACTTTACAATTTAACTTTTATTGCTATATAACAGTTTGAATCAATTTACATTTCTTTAGAATTTCCTTCTTCTTTTAAATTTAAAGTTACAGTTGAATTGAAGTTACAAATAAATTTTGTTTGTCAGTTTTGAAATCCGTGTTAAAAGCCGTCAAGATCTTTTTTTTTTAATTTAGCGTTAATTAAATCGTTTCCAAACGGTGAAAACCAGCAAGCCCTTATTTTAAAACTTCTGTCTTATTTCACTCCAGAAAAAAATACGGGTAAACCGCTTTTCCTCTAAAGTTGAAATTTGAAAAATGAACGAGTAATTTAAATTTTATGTAAAGTCGAAAATCTATATAAGTTCGTGATTTTTCGATCGAAAAAATTCATTCATTTTAATAATTACTTTTACTCGGCAAAAATTTACACGTAATCAATGGTATTAATATTTCACATGGTTCATTAATTGATGGATTAAAAAGGTTGAAATTTTGATGAAAAAATGCAGTATTTCAAGCCGTAAATATCTGATGGAACGAATGGCATTTTTGAGAAAATACATGAAAAACCAGAATGATACTTTTTCATTCAGCCGCAGTATTTTTAGACGAGACTTGGATATTTAGTAACGCAGCGCCTAGAAAAAGCTGACAACACAATTCTCTACAAACAGTTCGAGAAAAATATAGTGAAGGAGTTCGGCAGCTGTCATTTAAATATATTTATGTGAAAATCTGAACAACGTTTGTCCTTATTTAACTATTGTATTCATAACACTTTATTTCAAATTTCACCCGAAAAATGGATGAATTATTGTAGGCACGCAGACCGCCTGATAAGTGAGGCTTGGGAAGAGAAAAGTTGATCGATGCATCTAATATTCTCTCAGACTGCGAAGAAGATTATTTTTCCCATGATGACTAGTTTTTGTTCCCCTTCTTAGCTCTTTGCGTTTTGGGTTTTCGTTGTTTTTGTTGTTGAAGTATTGAATATTGAAGCATAAACCTATCTAATTTTGTCCGTTCGTATAAATACGCCGCCGAACCAAGTTGCCATGATCTAATTATAACAAAATAAAATAATAATATGTTCCTAAGTACATGGTATTTTTTGCGAGTGGCTGCTTTGTGACAGCGCTTGGAGAAGGTTATACCATTTATAGCACGATTACTAACGTCCACGTTGCAAAAACCCTTACAGAATAGAATTTTAATTTACTTTTTATGATTGCATGTTCGAACGTACCTACTTAAAACTAATGGATTAATTAAAATCGCAACGTATTTCAAAGTGGTAGCAATGTAGCTAAGACATACGGATCATCTTTGATTGAACTGCACAACTGCTCTTACTGGAGTTTACACTCATATCCTTTTTCTTAACCTAGTGGGTATTTTCTTTCTCGTTCCCTCCTAAATTAAAAGATATGGTCTGTTCATAGATATAAGAAAATGACCAATTGCTTTTGAATGGGATTATCCAAAGGTGGTCATTAATATGCAATGCAACAAGATTATTACCTAAAGTTTCGGAATTTAAATTCAGGTAAAATTGTGGTCAGTAATAGAAAATAATTTTATATCTACCCGTGTTTAATATTCTTTGGTTTGGTATACTACTTAGTTTAAGTTTATTAGTAATCATTCTTATTTCGTGTGTAGTACAGCGTGTGTTGAATCGTGTGCGAATTATGCAAAATATGTGCGAGTCTACTCTATTGAGACTAAGGAAGTTATAAACAATTTTTGACTCTCATTGAACGTGGTGCCAGCAAGTAAGCATCTTTTGAAGAAACGGCCACATTGACGAAAATTCCAACATCAACTGTATGGAAAATTGTGAATAATCCCATTTCAGCGAGGAAAAAAAGAAGCGATGCTGACATTTTCTGGAGTGTAGATGAAAGTGATCAAGATATGATACGTCGTAAAATTTACCAGTGTATTCAACACATGGGTTTTAGATTTTAAAAAATCGACAAAAGGCAAGTTTTAGTGTAATCTTTTAGAATTCGGAAATGCCGATTGGAATATCTAGAAAAAATTTGGATTTACAGAGAACAACAAAGGCCAATTATTTACTTGGATGAAACCTGATTCGACACTTATTATACACCGGAAAAGGGTTGGGTTGACTCAACTGATAAGTGTAAAACAAACGCGCCATTAAAAAGAGGTAAAGGAATAACTATTTTGCATGCTGGCTCTAAAGATGGTTGGTTTCCAAATGGACTTTCTCTGTCTGCGAAAAATATTAAAGATTCTTCTCTGAATTACCATGAAGACATCACCGCTGATTTATTTGAAAGTTAATTTAAAAACAAACTAGTTCCAAACATTCCTCCTAATAGCGTCAATGTAATGGACAATGCAAGTTATCACAGTAGACAGTTGACTAGAACCCCTTCCTCATGTGACACAAAAGCAACAATCCAAAAGTACATGTATAATAACGACATTTATTTTTACGAAGATTATACCAAAAAGCAATTAATTGAGGTTCTACAAAGCTTGAACCTACAAAAGGAATACGCCTGTGATTATTATGCAAAAAATCTAGGGCATACAGGTTTAAGGCTTCCACCTTACTACTGTATATTTAATTATTAAAGTATAGTTAATTTAACTCCAATGTCCTCAAATTTATAGTAACCGAAGTTTTTAACATCCCTCCACAAAGTTGGGCAAATTTTGTTAAACATATAGAAAAAGCAGAACAATCGTATATCGATATTGCAAATAATATAGAACAAATAATAATTAGAACAGGCGATGATAGTGATAGTGATACTGATATATTATGTGAATAATTTTAAGTAATTTAAGTAAGTAATAAAAATAATTTGTAATTTTAATTTAGATTTAAACATAAATACATACACAAATGAATAAATATTGTTTAGTATCTTTCCTAACAAAACCCCAAGTAATTAAATTCTAAGCAAAGTACGGACCTGTTCGGCCATATTTCATTCTTACAGCATGCCCGGGTCTTTCTTTAATTCGTATCAGTTAGTCACTTTCTTATATATATAAACAGAGTTTACCAAAAATATAGGGTATGTTACGCCACGTATACTAAGCCACCAAAATTTAAAATCTCTGCATCAAACCATTTAAAAGATATAGTGATCCCACTTCTTTGTGTCATTATTCTGTAAAGAGACTGGGAGTTATACATAGCGATTTATAGAAAAAAAAACTAAATTTAAGATACCAGACACCAAAATATACCTCATACAAATGTAGTTCGTTTTGGAGAGCGACTTGTCTCAATCTTTTAATTTTATTCTCAATTTTTTCCTTAATTTAGGAAGTTTTTATAGTGTAATAATAATTTTAGTTTAGTTTTAGTTTAGTTTAGTTTAGTTTAATTTTAGGTCTTTTTGGCATGACAATTTTGAAACTTATTTGGTAATTGCTCCTAGAGTTTTCCTTCCTTCCTTGTGTAAAATACTTAATTATACACCGATCTAGCCTGTGGGAAGCGTTACTTTACTATGTGAATGTCTTGTCCCAGAGATCCGAGTCACTTCGGACATTTCCGAGGTATTCTGACGGTCATATCATGGCTTGGAAGCAATCGGATGTTTTCGGATTTTTGCTTTAGTTATTCTACTAATAATTAACAATAGTTTAATGTATTATAAATGAACACTTTTTTTTATTGCTTTCACCTTCTTTTTTGCAATTTTTGAAGGTGGTGATCCTCTCAAATCAAGTAATATAAAAGTTCCTTGAAAAGAGTTACACTGAAGCATCTTCTGTCGGACGCTATTGTGCAATTAAAAAATAAATATTATTAAACTATTAAAAAATGCAGCATATATTTTCATTTAATTTCTTATTGTATTTATAAGCAACAATCTATTTTATTCTTTTCAATAAAGGCCTTATAACGACACTTTTTAGCGTTTGCTATTGTTAATTCTGTTACATCTACGGCTAATTGTTTATTGACTTGTTTTATACTAGTTTTTAATTTTATTGATTACATTTTCCAATACCTACAGTTTTTTTCTGCATTTACTAGACTAGACTAGACGGGCTATGAAAAAGTAGCATTCTGTATATACGAGATGCTTGTTGAAAATTTTTTTCACTTAGATGCTTCCAGTGCGATATCTAGGATCTCAAAGTTATATTTACACTTTTAAAGTCACATTTCAAACTAACCAATAAGTTTATAAAAGCAAACTGTTTGCGCCGATTTACGGGCACAAATTCGGGAAAAATTAGTTGGTATCGTGTCTATAGCGCTTAAAGAACAAAGATGGTTATCATTGACCAATTGTACACATTGACAAAGTACATTTAATGCCAAAGTTTGAAGGATTTACACACCTATTTGTAGATATTGGCATTTGAATGTACAAAATTTTTGTCTTTTTTCCACTCAAATTGCTAAAAGTTAGTTAAAAAAAAACAAATGAGGGCGTTAATGAAGAACTCTGATTTATTTAAGCAACCAACATTGTAAGAAATATTATTTATATGCTTTTTAGTCTTCTGGGTCACTGGTTTCTCTATTTGTAGTGGAATTGGCCAGAATTTCGGTATAGAAGGTCCTGTAGTCTTCGGGTATGTAATGAACTATTTTGGAAATATCTTCCAGCTTCTTATAATTGATAGGAACTTTGCCATTGTATACTTTTGAAATGGGAAGATCCACATTGTCTTGTTTCTTCATATCGAAAAGACCAAGGGTGAAGCCGTCAATGAAGTCACATGCTCTGATATAGCCTCTCATTGCTTGCGTATATGTTAGATGCCTGTATTTGCTTATGGTAAAAGACTGTTTTTTCTCAATATATTTGGCAGTCTTTTTGAAGTATTGAGGCCACCAGCCTTTAATTTAAGTATATCGGTATTTGTTAGCCGTTTTACTTGACACTTGGCATTTTTCTTCTTGGAAGACATAATGATATCGTTGTATTGTTCTGGAGAGTAAATTCGATCAAACTTTCGTAAAAAGCTCTTGATAACTTCAAATCTGCCATTCATGGTCAGGGCAGTAAACAACCTGGTTAGAGTATGGTTGCGGTTTTGCCCAGCGCACGCATCACTAAAAACATGAAGGGTTCTGACTTCTTTAGGAATATGTTGGATGATAAAGTCCAAAATGAACGTACTGACTTCATTAGGGCCTCGCTGAGCATCTCCCTCTGTATGAGTATAGAAGACCGATACATCGTTGCCAAGGCTGTGAACGTTAAAAACATAATAATAATAAGTTTTCGCAGATAGAACATTTCCTGAACTGGCATTAATGGAAGGGGAAGATTTTGCATATAATCAAACACTATGGCTCCAACGTCATTCCTCTCTTTACAGATCTCCTTGATTTCTTGAAATTTTTTGTAAAATTTGGATGCTTGTCTTTTATGAATCATAAGATCTGCAACTGCGCACCTCTTTGCTGTTTCATTAAGAGTAGTTGACTTTATTTTTGCATTCAAGTCTTCACAAGTTGAGCAAACGTCGACTTGAGACCTACCAAACCGGTATCCGTAGTTTTCCTGAAAATGTCTCAAATAATATTCATACTTGACGTGAGTTTTCAAATCAGGATTTTCATTAGTGAAGAGCTCATACATCTTAGTGATGTTCAAACTTGCATCTAAGTAGGTAATTAACTTAGAAGAATAGTGAGACTCTTTTTTTGGAAATGATTTGATATGGTCATCAATTTTGGCAACAATTGCCCCATCGAGTTTATTTCCACGATTTGCATGCCTTCCTCTCATGTCAAATGGTGAAGTTTCAGTTTCACGAAGCTTGGTTAAACGTTGTACGACTTTATTCGAGAGACCATGCAAACTCATGTACGCGCTGCGGCAAACTTCAACCCTGCACGTACCTTCCATAGCAAAATATTTGAAAGAAGAAGGATTTTGTCTAGACTCTGCTGTTGCAGGACGATGTCTGGCAACATCGTATCTTTGTATTAGTCCCATAAGATATGTATCTTTTTCATTTTTTGGCCGTCCATTATAAACAATTTCAATTACTGAACGTTTTTTTACATGATACATTTTTTACGGCACGTGCAATCCGGCCCGGTTATCTTAGCATTAACTACTTTACTTTTATGTGTTACAAACTGTGCTCCTCGTTGTCTAGCTAATTTTTCCCTTTCTTTTATGTGACATTTTTTGTTCAACTTTCGCCTTTTCCCTTCACGTTCTCCCTCTGAATCCGATGAATCTGACATTTGTACAATACAAAAATACAACTTTAATATTTCTATTTAACCATCATTAAATAAGCACTCACCTTCTACTCACTAAACTCTCAAACTTCAAATTACAGATAATCAAAACTTCACTAACTATTAAAACACCTGTTGTCTCAATGAAAATGCAAAACTATGTGAAATAATAGGCTCAAGACGCTAACGGTTGTAAACAGGGAGCGTAAATCATATTGCGCCGAAGACCGATAACATTCCAGGAATATTATCTTTTTTCCGCTCAACAACAATATTATTATATGAAGGGAGCCGGCGATTTTATCGTTTTTGCGCTCAGCAGAAAGAAAATACAAATTTTAATATATTGGGTATCTCACTTTAATTCGCCATATTTTTGGAATTTTACTCTTTTTCCAATCACTGATTCAATTATATTATCTAATAGCTATATGGTAATCACCAATACGACAAAGACCGTATAAAAACTCCAAACGAATTTCTGATGAGTTATTTTTTCCTATTCTTCTTCGAGAGACAATAAAAAAAAATCAGAAAGGAAATGAAGAAAACACTCAGTCACCAACAAAAAGTAAAGTGAATCCGTATAAGAAGTTCTAAAGTATGGTCCGAGATTATTAGATTGTGCAAAACTATAGTATTATTATTTGTGCAAAACGTATCAGATTGTATGGTATTCTGTAGTCGATTGTAACTGACGGTTGACAGTTCAGGAAAAAGACGGGATGGAGAATAAAAGTGCACATGTTTGAGTGTCGCATTTGATCAAGGACCGGTTGATAACAAAACAAACCACGTTTACTAGAACATTATATATTGCATTTCAGAAATCTCAGCAGATGAAGAGACTAAATTAAATTCAAAATGAACCTTGTTGAATATCGCACAGTCGCGTTTGAAAAGTCTCTTCGGAAAGATTACACTTTTCGTTGCGTCAACATTCGCGGCCTGTTTATTGATCGCCAAATAACAAAGGAAGTCTTATATTCTATTCATAACCTTATTGTTGGAAAACACCGAAAGATCATAAAATTAATAATAATAATAATAATAATAATAATAAT
This sequence comes from Cylas formicarius, assembly GCF_029955315.1. Lineage (NCBI taxonomy): Eukaryota > Metazoa > Arthropoda > Insecta > Coleoptera > Brentidae > Cylas > Cylas formicarius. The sequence goes on along the minus strand of NW_026844352.1, from coordinate 14,562,677 downwards.
AATAATACATTTATTGTTATAACCATCAAAGTTACATAGAAATAGTTACATAACTAAAGTTAAATAAGTGAAATAATGGTCAACAATAGGCCTTGTTAGGGCAGCCATCTAGAAGTTCTAGATACTGTTCAGACCTCAATTTAACAGCGAAAATATAATAACACAAAATTTCATAGAATTTATTTGAAAGCGCCAAGTGTAGATACACATAATTCTAATGAAAAGAAAAGAGAAGAAATGGAGGGGGAAGGAAAGGAAAGGAAAGGGGCACATGTTTTGTAGAAGAACTTAATATTAGTGCGTACGTAACAACTGCTTTTTGAAATTATTCCTAAACGTCGAGTTGGACTGATTAATATCAAAATTAGTAATAGAGTTAATGCAAATGGCTATATTTAAGGAATATGATCTTTTAAATAATTCTTTGCGGTGACGGGGTATAACTAGTCGGTGTCCACCACGCAGATTCAAATTGTGTTTTGATATGTTAAGAGTAATTTTTCTGTAAAGATAAAAGGGAAATTTTGTTTTAAGGATGTTGAAATAAAGGGAACTCATTCTTAATTTGCATCGAAGGTGCATATTAAGCCAACCCGACGCAGCAAGGTACGGGGAGATATGATCTCTCCTCCTTACCCCATAAATTTGCCTTAGACAGGAGTTTTGAACCTTCTGGACACGGTAACGATCGGACCCATCCAGGCACGGTCCGTACACAGCACTGTGATTCACACAGCAACTTACGAGTTCCCTGACAAAGTACATGTCTATTGCCATAAATTAGTTTATTAGTAATATGTTCTCTGAAACGCAACTGCGAATCAAAAGTGAGACCCAAGCTTTTGCATGACTCAGAGAGTGGCAATTTTATGTTATTAAGTTTAATTGTTATGTTATACTTTGCATGGGTTACATGATTATCATTTCCAAAGAGTATTACTGAAGATTTATTAGGGTTAAGCTTTAAGAGGTGATCTGTTGCAATGTTAAAAAAATTTGATAAATCAGTATTGATGACATCCTCCGCGGTAGCTATTTCTTGAGGAAAAAATGAGTAGTAAATTTGAGTGTCATCCGCATAAAAATGACAGTTGCATTGGTGGAGAGCTACAATGAAGTTAAAAGTAAAAATAGTGTACAACAAGGGACCAAGAATGCTGCCCTATGTAGACAACCCGTTGTGTCCAACCTGACAAAAAGGAACACAGAAACTTTCGAGCTCCTTCGGAGAAACCAAGGTAATGGAGAATGGCCAAGAGAATTGAATGATTTATCATATCAAATGCCTTACTGAAATCCAACAATATTAAAGCCGTCATCTTTCCATCGTCAGTCGCTCTAAAAATGTCATCAGTAATGGCACTCTCACAACTGTGATTAGGTCTAAAATCAGACTGTTTCTCTGGTAGAATATGATTAGAATTTAAAAAGTTTACCATTTGATCGTTCATAATTCTTTCAAGTACTTTAGATAGAACAGGCAATATGCTAATTGACCGCAGGTGACTAAATTCGCTTGGATTGTTTATTTTCGGTAAGGGGATGACTTGTGCCCGCTTCCATGTTGACGGAAAGTACGAATTTAAGATACAGTCATGTATTATATGCGTAATGTATGGGGCAATATATAGACAGCAAAGAAGTATTAATGATATATTTATTTCATCATGGCTCGCATCTTTAGATTTTATATTTTTCAGAATGTTGAGAATCTCATCTTCCGTGGACAATACAAAGTCAAAGTGATCCGTTCTGTCATTTAACCTATTATTATAATAAAAATTCAGCAGTTCTTGATTGGGGCTATCATTATTTTCCACACTGTTTATAAAAAAAATATTAATTTGATCGGCATTATCTAAGTGACTTGGCAAAGTACCCCTGTTACATTTTACAACATTAAGTTTCCTTAGTTCGTTCCATTTCTCTTTGGCATTACCAAGACAAAACTTAGTTCTTAAATAAGCTTTTTTCTCTGATCTAATGGCCGAATTTGTATAATTACGTCATTGTTTGTAATGCTCGTAATGTGCTGGAAGTTTAGTCAGTTTAATTTTTTTTAGCGCTTTATTTCTCAGCTTTTGTAGCAGTTTTATGTTTTCTGTTATCCAAGGCGCATAGTTATAGTTTTTATTCTTCCTAAAGCGTTTTAACGGCGCGTGCTTATTAAATAGTTCCAGTAACTTATTTAACGCTAAATCTAGTAGATCCTCTTAAACTCCTGAAGATTAATGGTTTTTAATGATCTATAATAAAAACTTACAGGTTCATTATCTGGCAAGTCTAGACTGAATTTTATGTATGTCAAAAAGTGATCAGCGATGTTATTGTCGACAACCCCTACATTAGACACGTTTTTTACGTTAGTAAATATTAAATCTAAGAACGACATGGAATGTAATGCAATGCGGGTAGGTTCTTGTATATATTGCTCCATATTGAAAGTAGAAAACACAGAAGTTAATCTAGTTCCAAGATCAGTATTTAAATTAAGCATATAATTCTTTTAAAGATTTGTTGCCTGCACATCTCTTAAATGTCAAGGTTAAAGATGGCGTTGGGTTTCCTTAGGCCAGATTTTACGAAGATTATTTATGTGAAATTTTATGATACTAATATGTCGGCGTCCTTTCATAGAGCGTCCTTATGTATATTTTTCATTTATTGCGCAGATTTCTGAGCGTCCGAGCAACGTTGCCCGATTGATTGTGTATTAAAGTACATAAGTACATATAAATAGGTATCGTCTTCAGAACACGCTTCTCCTTTTTAACATGACGGTGCACAGTCGAGCGGGTATAATGCGATTCATAATTTCGCTATATTTTGAAAAATGCTTTGTGGCAAACTGTTTTATTTTTTTATTTTATTATATTTGTTTTTGGTAGATTTGTTAGTTTTTAAAGCTCTTTACTAAACTTAATTTCTTTGTGTATATGTTTTCTTTAATACGTCGCCCGATTTCGGAAAGTAATGCTTTGATTGATTTTAAGGCAATATGTTTGCCAGAAATATTGTACTTGTATCTATCTAGTCAGGCGCTGGATGGACGTAAACTTGCATAAAAAGTGTTAATTTTAGGGGTGTCCTAATAAGCAATATTTTTTAAATGGAAATCTAAACCACTTTTTTTACAACTAAATAATTAAAAATAAATACTAATATTAATTTTTCAAAGAAACTTCCACAGGCTACTTTGTACTAAACTTCTGGATTCCTGCTGCATCGGCTTTTGCTGAGTCGAACTTGCTAACGCTTCGCCAATCATCCCGTTGGCTTGTTCAGAGCATGACTGAAACTGGCTCGCATTTTACTCTGTACCTGTTTATATATTTTTTGATGGGGGCGGAGCTAAATGAGGGGCAAAACCACCGTCTCGGCCACCGTCTCCCGATTCCCATGTTGGTGACAGGTAAAGACCAGAATCGCGGTTAAGATTGTTAGGTCGTTTATAGATTTCTATAGACTCTCGGATTTTTCGGTGGTAGAAGAATTGATTACATGCAAGAATTTTAGTTGTTCGGTAACAGCTGATGAGTTTATCTGTCTTAGTCGTACGGCTCTTTCGTGTTCTTTGAGCCTAGTTGATATTTTTCGTACGGTTTGTCCAATGTACTTTGCTGCATATGCATGGAAATGGATCTTTGAAATTTGGAAATTTATCTTTGACGGACCGAAAATGTCGAGAGATTTTGGATAATTGGTAAATCTGGTTTTGACGTTATATTTCTTTAGGACTTTTGATATGTGGCCAGTGATATTTTGAATGTAAGCAGAAAGTGTAGGATTGCTTTCGGCCTCATTGCTATTGGAAGGTTGTGGTGAAGTGTATTTTTTGATCGAACGCTTAATATCTTTAATATGGAAAATTTTTAGACAGAGAAGAGAGGAGAGCAGAGGTAAGGTGTTTTAATTCTGGGTTCAGTCACCCGGGCTGAGATAGTTTTACGGTTCTGTAAACAAGAGAGTTGATAACCGATGACTTTTGGGTCGGATTGTGATGTGTGTGAACTTTATTTTAAATTAAAAGATACGTTCTTATTTAATTCTTAAAATTTACACACAAAAACTAGACAAAAACATATTATTTTCATTTAAAATAGAAAGCTATCAAGCACATATCAAATTTCAAAAGTTTTTACGCCACAGTTTTTGAAACACGGATGCTATTGCACTTTTGACTTCCTTACGAAAGTTCTTATTTTAGAAGTAACAAAATATTAATAAATGATGTTATAAAACAGATTATAAGGTAATACAAAAAACATTAATACACTAAACCTCATCAATCATAATATATTCAACTTACCGTTTTATTTGAATTAAGAAATTTATTTTGTCTTTGTGAAATATATTTAATAAGAGTCTGAGGCAGGTGCGTCTGATCCTGAATTACTAAACTTACATATTTATAGCTTTGCTTGTTCGTTATGAATTTTTTACCTATTCGAAATGAAAATAATATGTTTTTGTTTGTAAATTTTAAAAATTAAATAATAACGTATCTTGTAATTTAAAACAAAGTTCACACATATCACAATCCGGCCCAAAAGTCATCGGTTATCAACTCTCTTGTTTACAGAACCGTAAAACTATCTCAGCCCGAGTCACTGAACCCAGAATCAAAACACCTTACCTCTGCGCTTCTCTCTTCTCTCTCTAATAATTTCCACACTGAACCCATAATTAAAACACCTTACCTCTGCTCTTCTCTCTTCTCTCTCTAATAATTTCCACATTAGAGATATTAACCGTTCGATCAAAAAATACACTCTACTACAACCTTCCAATAGCAATGAGGCCGAAAGCAATCCTACACTTGCCACATACATTCAAAATATCACTGACCACATATCAAAAGTCCTAAAGAAGCGTAACGTCAAAACCATATTTACCACTTGTCCAGAATCTCTCGACATCTTCGGTCTGTCAAAGATAAAATTCCATTTGAGATGCCAGAAGTTTACAGCATTCCATGCATATGCGGCAAAGACAAGGAAAAGCCGGACGAAAAATATCAACTAGCCTCAAAGAGCATGAAAGAGCCTTACGACTAAGACAAATAAACTCCCAGCTGTTGGCGAACACAATCACGAAACCGGACATAAAATTTTAACTAAAATTCTTGCATGTAATCAATTCTTCTACCATCGAAAAATCCGAGAGTCTATAGAAATCTATAAACAACCTAACAATCTTAACCGCGACTCTGGTCTTTACCTGTCACCAACATGGGAATCGGTCATCCGAGACGGTGTTTCTGTCCCTTATTTAGTTCCGCCCCCCTCAAACAATATGTAAGCAGGTATAGAGTAAAATACGAGCCAGTTTTAGTCACGCTCTGAAGAAGCCAAAAGGATTATTGGCAAAACGTCAGCAAGTTCGACTCAACAAAAACCGGCGCAGGAGGGATCCAGAAGTTTCGTAAAAAGTAAATACTATTATTTAAATATTATTTTTTTAAATTGTTTTCTAGTTCTTGGCGGTTGACTTATTTGCAGATCAATAAATTATTGTACCAAATTAAGAAAAACTGTTAATTTAGAAATTAATGTCATTTTCAATTATTTTCTTTTACGAGGCCAACTGAGGCATTATATTACTGTTCTGTGTGTTTAATGTTGGTCTAAAATGAGCCGATGTTAGTTATTTGGAATATTTAGGACGAATAATTAGAAGTTAATATTTCAGTTTTAATAAAAATTATTTTTTAAATTTTTATAAAATTATAAAGAACACAGACAACTGCGATTAGAGCGGCATTCGTTACTCGCCAAAGTTAACATTTTCTTCAGACGGCAATTTACAAACCTTCTAGATCCCTTCTGCATCGTTTGTTTATAAATAAAGCTAGCCAATCATCCTGATGACTTCTTCAGAGCTTAAATGAAACTTGCTCACATTCTATTCTGAACACACTTATATACTGTTTGAGAGAGGCGGAGCAAAATTTTTTACTTTTTATCCCTCTCATCCCTTGTACCACTTTGTTTTTGTTTATATCTTAGATTAAAATGAAGAAAAATAACTATTAAAAAGAACACCTTTATCGAATAACTTCTATCAGTTCATTTCAAAATGATTAATGTTACTAAAATATAGAAACGTTTCTTGGTACATTTATTTTGGTTTGATTAAAAGCAAAATTGAAGAACTTGAATCTTTCAATAAAATAGTTTAAAATAGTTTTTATATGTTGCGGACTTTAATATTTTTAATGTTTATATGGAATATTTCTATAATATAAGTATTTATATTCGATATTTTTAATATTTCGAACAACGCTCTAAATAATATTTAGCAGAAATTTTCGGAAGAAAGTAATAGTTCTAAAAATGTACCACGTCTCTTTTCCACTGAAGGTGGAGGGGAGACCGAAGCAATCCTACTATACTTTGCTCACTTTGCTACCGATTGGAAGCAGTAAGTATAGGGCCCAAGCAGCTCAGTTTCTCAAAATGTGGGCGGGGTATAAAAAAAGAAAGTAAATAAATCAAAGGTTGGAAACCGGGGCGCCAGCTAGGACAAAACCCCAACCTATACTGTAAGTTAGTGATAGTGACTAGTGTCCTTGCTCACTAGCCACCAAACAAACTCACAAAGTTAACAAAGTTCGAACCCAAATAACCAAAAACCAAATAAATAAGACCAGCACGTCAGTTTAAATCTCCATATATTGACTGAATTACACACTAAGCACAGGAAGCTTGGTTACAATCGATCGTTTACAAATAATTCTTACAAAAAAGTGTTTCTATAACTGTGTACTTGATCTTTACCCTAACTGAGCTCTTTAATTTATATTGATATTTAAAAATTGAAATATGCATAAAATTAACTGGAACATAAATAGAGGCTTATCTGTGATCAAGTCGGGCAAGCTCTTAGATGGCTGTTCTGTATACTGCCTACGGGTTCACCAGTCAGTGGGATAGACACGAATGCTTATCACTCTTGGACGAGGAGATATGCACTGCAACGTCCTGAACCGAGCTAACTTGAAGACTTGACGAATTCTTGGGTTGCAGAATTCATAACACGTGCCGTCCACGAAGTAAGGAGGCACCAAATCCAATTGAACCGGAACTAGGGAAGCCAGTACCAAATGGGAAGTCAAAACCAGACCAACAAACAAAAACTGGTTCCAAAAGAAAAACCAAAACCAAAACCGCCTGATGATCGTGGGTGGCGGTGAAGAGTGCTAGGTTGGTTAGCTTTAATCCAGCCTAAGCTGTAATGTTGGGGACGTCCAAGTAAAATACTACCAACAAGACGACGATCCGCAACTTCTATACAATTTCAATCCGGTTTAATCCTCGAAAACTACGAGATGCCACAAACTTATTCGGATTGTAATCTTGCAACCACTTGCACCGGCAGAAATGATAAAGCCAAAAGAAGAAAGACCGATGAAGTTTCACAAAGTTCCAAAAGTTTTTTCGGTACAACAGCGAAGGAGTGAACACTACCTGAGTATTGTTGTGCAAATCTTTAGGCATCGGCCCTAATTTTTATTGTTTTCTGTTATTTGGTGAGTCCATTTAACGCATCCAGTTATATATCAGTTTTTGTGGCTGGTAGTTTCCTCCTCTTGGCCCTCTAACCTCAACCATGGGGGACTCTTCGGGGGGCGAGGGCCCCCCGACGGTTAGTGCAGCACAAGAAAATGACAGTTTATCCAATGATTCTCAAAATCGTCCGTTGAACGCCATTATTTGTAACATTTTGCCACCGGATTGCAAAAAAACTGCTGAAGATATTTCCAGGCCCCAGTATTTTGATGTGCCCTCAGGTGAAGAGTTGTCAAAGTTATCGGCAGAGATCCAGATTATCAAGAATCAGTTCGAGCAAGACGCTGAAATCCTGCGGGAAGTTGCCAAAATCTCCGCAAACATAAGAAGGACAGTAAATCGGAAAACAAAATATGAAATCACCGACCAGGGGCCTTTTATGGTGATTCTGGAGGGGATTACAAGTAAGGTGGGGACTCTTCATCCTATGAACTTTGGGAAGTTACTTCAAGCGCAGAAAGTTCAAGGTATATTGAAAATTTCTAGAAAAGGAGCCAATAAAATCGGTTTGGAGTTTAACACCTCTGAGTCTGCAAATAAATTTTTATCTAATGAAACATATTCGACAGCTGGTGGGTATAATAAGTATATACCTCAAAGACTAGTCACTTGCCGAGGGTTGGTGAGGGACATTGGTGACTTAATTGATGAGGATGATTTTTACTCTGAGGCAGAAGCCAAGGTTAACATCGGAAGATCGCTAAAGCGCGTTAAGATTGTTAATGTTCGCAGACTAACTAAAAGGGTCAAATGCCCAGGTGTTCTGCCTGGCACTTTTGGTTTCAAGACAGTTCCATCTAATGATTATATAATAACATTTGATGGTAAAACTCTCCCAGAATCAATCAGTATCTATAAAAATGAGTGTTCAATCGAAAAATATGTTAGTCCTGTTGTCTTATGTATGAATTGTTGCAGGTTTGGTCATTGGAAAAACCAATGTAAAAGCAAGGGTAGATGTAGTTTCTGCGCTGGAGATCATCCAGTATTTCATTGTGAACTGAAAGAACAGTTTTATAAGAAGAAACCATGCCCGACAGACCACTTAAATCATGAAGGTAAATGCAGCCTGGGTAATTGCGAAATATCTCCAAAGCCAACTTGCATCCATTGTAAAGGCTCTCATCAGGCCACTGATAGATCATGTCCGGAAATGGACAGACAGAAGAAAATCAATGAGGCTATGGCATGGTACAACTTATCCTTTTTTGAAGCGGCCAAACTCTTTCCAAGAGGCCCCAAATCAAGTGAGTTTAATCGCTCTAATGAAAATTTCCCTCCTATTCATAACACGGTTGCCCCCGTCTCTCAGCCTTCCCCTAGATCTGCTTCTAAAACCTATTCTGTCATAGCAAAAAAGCGTAAGTCCCCCCAAATAGAATCAGGGTATGATAGGGACGCCCACAGGGATTGTCTCGTGCCGCCGTTGACTAGGCAGAAGTTGAATCACACTAGCAAAAGTCAATCTTCTCCCTCATATTTAAATGATTTATCGTCAGAGTCCGAGATGGACACTGCTTCTCCAGGGGTTTCCTCCTCTGGTGAATTTTGGTATCGGTTTGAAAATTTAAAGAAAAAAGTCTTGTCCAATATACCCAGTAAAAGTGCTTACCATGAAATTGAGAGTCTTTTTGACTCCCTGCCTCCTCCCGGAGGATGCAGGTTTTAATATATGAATGTTCCCAGATCGACAGTCAAATCTTTCTGTTAAAATTAGTAATCTCTCAATTATTCATTGGAACACTTGCGGTATTAGAAGTAATTGTGATAGTATTATTAGACTTATTCGTGACTTTGGTCCGGATATAGTCATGATTAATGAATCTTTTTTACTCCCATGGGAAGAGACATTTATAATTACCGATGCCTCTAAGGGACCAGATGATAGAGTTGGCTTTGGAGTATTTATTCCGTTTCTCAATGTTAGGGTCGGGCATGGGTTGAATAGCGCGTTTTGTATTTGCTTTGCAGAAATGGTAGTTATTAGTTACGCCCTAGATCTTATATTAGATTATAATATTAAACAGGCAGTAGTTGTCTCCGATTCCAAAAGTGCCCTGCAGAGCTTCGGATGCAGTGCGGTTGAAGCTTCCAACAGCTACATTTTACTAGATATTAAAGCAAAGATTGATATTTTAAAGCGCAGACTTGGGGGGAAAATCCGAAAAATCGACATTTAGAACTTCTGAGATTAGTCTCCTTCGCTGGAGAAGATCCGAAAATCCTCGACATTTGGAACTTTAAAGTTTAGTCTCCTTCGCTGGAGAAGATCTGACAATCCTCGACATTTGGAACTTCAAAAATCAGTCTTCTTCGCCAGAGAAGATACGAAAATCCTCGACATTTAGAACTTCAATATTCTGTCTCCTTCCTGGAGAAGATCCGAGAATCCTCGACGGAAGTCGGCAATGGGCGAATGATCCTGGTAGTCGTGCCCAACAGTTATCTGTGAAACGCATCATTGAACTTGAAAGTTCCAAAAAAAGGGTCCGATGGTGCTGGCAATACAATGTTCGGTCCCGACACCACTAGGGTCATTGGGCCAATAATGACAGAAGTTAATCAACGCAAGGAGACCAAATATTACCTAACTACTACCCGCTATTACCAATAATAATCAATTATTACACACACATGAATGAGATTACACAGTAACGTCTTAGGAAATCGAAGACGAACGTGGGCCAAAGGTCGAGTGCTTAACTGTACTAATGGGCGGATCCAGGATTGATATATAACCTCTCCAAAAGGCAACAAGTGTAAATAAATGAAAGCAAGGGACATGAATAGAAATTGCCGTTAGTTCGGAAATAAGAACCGCATTCCGCAGTAATATCTTAAATTGCAGCAAAAATGCAAGGGCTTACACTTATTTACATTTATTTTAGGACAGGCAAACCACATCAAGCAATTAAACAGTTACAGTGTGTTCGAACAGAATGAAGTAGTGAAGAATAATTAGCAATATCAGTAGTTTTGAAGATTAAGACAGTGTGTAATTGTGAGAATAAAACATTTAATAGGTAGTCTCTGAGCATTATTAATCTACATGTGAGAAACATAAGTCGAAATAACCAATGACAACTTGAACCCGTTACAAATGTGCAAAAAATTAAAAAAGATTCAGAAGTTATCGCATAATATTCGCATATAAAAAAACAAAACTTGTTGGTGCCACTTTGTTTAATTAAAACATTATTTTAATAATTTTGCTTAATGGAACTGAAGATTTATGTAATGCAATGTAATGGTAAGTCGTTAGACCTGCCAACTTGACTTGCAGCAGGTTGTAGATTCAATTCCCTGGAGCCTTTGTTGTTTTGTTATTGCATTTGTTGTCCAACTTTTAACGACTGTCTTCAATCTAGTCAGCCGTCTAAGTAAAGACAGACGCGATTTCATTGAATTAAGGGAGAAAAAATTGCAACGAGCGGACAAGTAGTTCAAAAAAGAATGCAATGCAATGAGCGGATTTTCTCAGAATGTAGAGAGCAAGCGAAAAAAAAAGAGTTTCACACAATATTGTTTTAAATTCTAGTATCATTAACATCTAACCACATATAAACAGTACGGCATTGGCAGCAGGATGTAAATATGATTTTTGTAGATTTTGAATTCTTTACCACACATCTCGAAAATAAACTTTTCTTAAGTATTTAATTTTTAAATTTTTAAGTCTTGTGTATTTTTTTGAATTATTTAATTTTTTAATAGAAAAAGTCTTGTGTATTTTTGTTAAGTTTACATTAATTCCAACTTGCCTACTTCTTAGTTTGTCGTAAAAGAAATAAAATTCTCTATTTCCATCGTCTCTACATGCTAGCACCATGGAGCGCCAATCGATTTCTTTCAATATGAAAAACAAAACAACTAGGCGATGCAGACCCGTTACCCCACAATTTCGCGCCAGTCTGGAAAGTTAATAGTGGCAGTGTTTCCACGTAACAAACACGCAAAGTACGCGTCGAAATCGACGAGCTGAAAGTAGAATATATCTTGTAAAATATACAGAAACTGGGTCTCGCGCCTCTACCGGGTATACAGTTGAACTAACAATATACAAGAAAATTCAGTTTACTATGATAGTAGCGTCCTTCAGAAAATTTTTAATTTAGACTACTTAGGTCGTGTATATACCGTTTCTATAGCGTTGCATCCGGGCGTCCATATATGGACGCCCGGTTGTAGACGGACGCTCGGAAGATAGCAAATTGTTAATGTAAGGATGCTTGGAAGATAGTGGGATAACAGCACATGAACCTAACTTTTATTTTAAAACATCCCAAATTAAATAATCAAAATATCAATTCCCTCCTAGAATACCAATAAAATATTTACAGGGACCTAATATTTCTTTAATGATTTTCTAATCAGTGCCGTTCTCTGCTTATGGGCCTCCGTCGTTAGGCTTCGTTTATATGGTCGCAATTCATCAGTACCAAATCCAGGCGTCCACATGTTGTAATTGCGAGTTAAATATTGCTGAACATCCTTCACCTATAATATTTCAAAAATATAGTGCTACCTTCCACAAAATTTTAAATTCTGAAAATGACATAACAATGAATAAACTACAAGGAATTAAATTGGGATTTTTAAAATAGCTAACTGCATTACATCTCCTATATTTATAACCTTTATTCTATTAAGCTGTTTATCAAATTGAGTTGGTAAGTTGGTTAGTTATTAATACATGAAGGTACCTCAATGTTGTTAACACGCCGATGCTTGGCAATTGAAGCAGCCCCATTAAGGCATCTATCAACAAATTCGTCCACATAAGTCAACAATATCTCCTCAACTTCTTCCTCTAAATTCAAAGTTTGGTCAATTTCTCTAACAAGATCCTGCAGCCGCTGCTTAGTTACTACGAGTACCGGTTCATTAATATTAGCGGATGTAGAATTCTGGACTGGTTGTTTCGTTGGTGTTGGATTTTGTATTTGAACAGGTTGCTGAACTGATTGTACAAGATTTGTAGGTAGACCTAAAATTTAACAGCTCCAATCTAGATTTTTTCAACTCCAACAAATATCAACAAGTCAAATTTTATAGATTTGTCCTTTTTTAATGACTACCTGATAATTGTTGATTATCAACCATATTATTATGCTGCATTTGAGTTATTTGGCTTTCATGTGCGATAGAATTCGTGACAATTCCATTATTTTGGGTTATTATAGTATGAGGAGCTTGAACCTGAGTCACTATTATATTTTGCCCAGCGAAATTGTTCTGCATATTCGGTAAAGACATTTTCGTGAAACTAAGCAACCAAAAAACTATCACTCCAAACCATAGAATAATGTAAACATTTAGGTCATAGAATAAGTACAAGTACAATAATGCGTTTCACAATAATTGTTGGGCCCGACTGCTAGGATCATTTGACCATTGCCGACTTCCGTCGAGGATTTTCGTTTTTGGCAATCGATTAATACGTACAAAGAAGAAATATATATAACCAATATTTGCTCAACTAGCAAAAAACAATTTTGACCGATACCAAAAAAAACCGACATCCCCCGGCTTCCACCGCTGACCATTATCACTTTAAAACATTCACTAAACATTAAAAACACTAAATCCACCCAGTGGAGACCGATTTCAAAATTTTTGGGGACGATTACAAGTGATTCTGTATGAAGCGAACGGAGGTTAAACCACCACAGAATCCGTCATAGAATATTTTGGAATAATATGAGTTCTTCTTTTCTGATTAACAGATGATAGTGTACTATGATCTTTTGCCCATGACCCGCACAACATACGAATATCGTGGTTACTCAATAGGGCAAGGTTGGCGCTACCGGTTTGAGCAAGTGCTTTTTGTCGCCTTGCCCATTGTTATACGTCATATCTATTTACGGCAAAGAAAGTCTGTTTCTCTCCCTGTTCGGCCTGCGAAAATTAAGAGGATCATTCGATCGTTTACAAAGGCTTACTGGAACGAAACGAAAGCGGAAAATCCGGAATATCTACAGAAATTCGCACCACTTGTGATCCGCAATATACAAGCTCAAACCTGTGCGTTTTTTTCCGGAAAGATTACAATTTTTCTGCGCAACTTTACAACTTGATCAAAAAATGTAAAAAATGTTCTCGTACAGAAAATGTCCTTGGATCATTTTCGAAATTTTAAAATGCTCGGAGGTCAGATTTTACCGGGTCTAAAAGTTGTCTAAGGCTTTCATCAACTTTTTTGTTATTAAAAAATGTAAGGTACAAGTAGTCTCCACAATAAGAAAGGTAGTAGTAATTTTTAGGCCCATGTTAACTAAAATAACCTTATAATAACTTAAACTTAAATTATAAATTTATTTAATAGCATCAATTTTCGAAGCCTTCCTTACATTTTTTCCATATATCTAGAGTGTGTAGATTTAGCAAACGTAAGTCCAAGCCGTCGAAATAAGTGCAAGATTTGATTACATATTCTGAATGCAAAAAAAAATAAAATTTGATGCAATTGACTTTTTTTTCTTTCTTTCCTAGGAGAGAAATTGAGGTCATAAAGGAACGCACAAGGTATGTAACTACTAGACCTGTAAGCATAGATCAGAGAGTTCCCAGTTTAATCAGATAAATTCTCCACCCACCTATACTACACTGACCAAGCTCTGAACGACCTTTACACATTTATTCAATAAACATGATTTTTTTATATGCTGAAAATGATTGTATTTTTTTAGTATTATGTTTTGCTTTAAATAAACTTTTGTGAAATAGCTTTTCGATAATTTGTGTCCAATTATTTTCTAAAAGTTTATCAAAATAATGTATTGTCGCTAGTAATACCATTAGAGGTGAATACATTTCCGGATTTAATTTGACCTCGTGTGGTACTCGGTAAGAAAATTGCACACCAAATTGTGTTCGAAAAATAAATAATTAACATTTATTTTTCACTTTTCAACAACGTCAAATTTTATCTTCATCAAGTATTAGCAAAACATAAGGTTAGTACGTGTCTAAACATTATACATACTTCATTAGGCATAGACATTCACTGCATTCTACTCATCAAACTCCTGTATTTTCTCATTTAGCAAGAATTAAGGTGTCTAAAGTATATAGAAAACATCTTAGCTTTGCAATTGAAACGTATCAAAATTATCTTGTAAACAAATAAAAACCAGACTGTCAAAAAATCATTCTGTCATTCTAAATGTAAAAGTCGTCAATTTCCACTCATCTGTTACCATGATAGTCTGTTAAAAAACACTACAGGTGTAGAATTTTCATTCTAATGTAGGATTATCGTCTTTTCGTCATTCGTAATTAAAGATATGTTAAACACGTTTATTTTTACATATATTAACCTGAAACTATCTTCTTGCACAGCAAGTAATAAAAGCATTTCTTCTTCATCCGTGCTAAATACCGTTCGTGTTCCCTTTTAGCGAGAGCATCCTACACTTTAGGTACTGAATATATATAAATGATAAATAGTTTCATGAAATGATTCTTACTTTTGAAGCATCACGGCGAACAAATCGGGTAAATGTGGAAAGCATAAAAACAAACTTCGATCGAAGGAAGGGAAATATTCAATTTGTGACCAGTTGCAGGAAAAAAAAAACGCGAAGTAAGCAGTCGTAAACAATTTAATTTTAAAGCAATTACAAAGCTATATAAAAAGTATGCAACAGTCTAAATAAATATATCTCATTGAAACTCTTGACATATACGTTTAAATATTAAATTTAACAATAACTCCCAACCCTATTATGAATTAATTTCTAGAAATGATTCCACGCACAGAATTATGCAATTTTCTGACGATACATGAATTGAAAAAGACATCGTTTATAAGTACTTTAGTGTTTAAAGTACTTTGATCTTAATGATACGCGAACATATACAGAGCGTGTAAGATAAATCGAACATTATTACAATATAGGTCCAAAATATGACCAAAAATTAGATTTTAAAGTCACTCTGTAGATATTTCTATATGAAGGTTGAATATTCATAACATTTATTATTTAACTTTACTAATATGGTACTTCTTAGTACGGCGTACTCACATATAATTTCTATAATCACCATATTGTCAGTTTTATTCTTTCTGTTCGATTGATACAAATCTGTCAGTTTTCATTATAGTATAAAGTGTCTTTATGGTCTGTGACTTTGAAAATATTTATAAAGGTGGTAGAAGTTGTACTGGAAATATAAAACTGACAATGTTCTGGAACATCTTAAACCAAAATTTCTATAAAATATCTTTACCGACATTCACGAAATAGTTATAAAAGATTCATACATCGAATGAAGAAATTATGAATTTTAAATCCAAGATCGCTAAATTTTACTGTCTCAAGTATGCTTTTGTTTTTAGTTTATAAGTGGAGATGAAACAAATAATTATAAGAGCGATTGCAGTGTGAAAAAATGTTGGGAACACCTAGCATCACCTTAGCCTAACAAGTAATATTGCTCCTATACTGTTGTATGTGTCGCGCACTTCAAACAGTATAAATAATCATAATTTTGCAAAAACAACTGAATTTACACGTAATGCACAACTGACCAAGCATTTAGGGGGTTTCCCATTCCACAACGGAGAAAGATCGAACTTTCAAACCATAAAAAAAATAAAACCATAGAGGTAAAATAATAAAAATTATATTTAACTAATGCAAATATATATATTCTAAGTAATTACACACAATTCCTGTCTTGCATAACTTCTAAACAAACAACAAATTAAAAATTAACACATTATATGTACAAAAACAAACATGAATAAAACGATACCGACGACAAATTACATGCAATAAATTTGAATATGAACATTTGTAGATGATAGGTTCATTTTGGAAAAAATACTTGTAATTTTACTAAACCGAAACGATTACATTTTACACAATCCTTGGGCATAATTAAATAAAGGGTGCGGGTTAACTGATAATGAGTTTAATGTTTAAAAATCAATAAAAGTACTTATAAAAATTGGACAGTTTCCGTAACAGTTAAGATTTAAATACCTAGAATACAATCTTTAAATGTTTGTTACCTGAAGATTTTAATCTTTCTTCTCATCAGGCTTCTTCCCTATTGGGATAGCTGCCCTCACCCTAAAAATAAATGAAAATTTATTCTACTCAAATAAGTATTCGGTGCTTCAAAGTGCCACAAAGTGCTTTACAAGAGTAAAGACAAACGTAATATTGCGAGTGGCGCTTAATGCCCATTTTTGTCTTGTTCATCTTCTATGGCCAAAACAAACACTATCACTGAATAGAAACATTGGAAGCAAGGAAGTAATATTTGCCTCTTCATCTAACTTCTCGACATTTCCGGGCTCTTAAGTCTTACGAGAAACAAAAACGTATTAAGCATCATTTTCTTTTTGAGCGGTGACTATCGAGTTTGGTTTTTGGGATTACTTTTCGATTTTAAGTGATTTTTGTGATTTGTTACTAGAGTGTATAACAGACTTTGCAATAATTATTATTTGGACATTTTATTTTCAGCGGTTTGTTGTTAAAAAGAGAATAAATTGTTTACTAGCACAAGCAAATGTTTATATATATGGTCTATTTAAGATATTTAGACATTTAGGCAAACAAACAAAAATTATTACTATTGTTCTTATTATATATACCACATGGAGATTTCTGTTTTATTCTTTACAATTCTTTAATAACTGATTTCACCATATCAAACCTAAATTATGGAAAACGGCCAAAAAGGAAGAAACAAGACTATCTTTGAACAAGATTTCAGTATGACAAATCTGGAAACCAGAAGGATCGTTCTATTTTAATTGCCCTCCACCTCCACCATTACGAAATTACTAGGTACTCACTTTGAAGTAATCTCGCAGAGCTTGGTCCTCACGATTTGAAGATTAGCGTCGATCTGTGTTTTGTTTGTTTCGTAGACTTTTGGAAGGGTAAACAGAGCGACCCACGCTAAAATTAAAATTAAAAATTAAATTTTTACCAAAATTCCAAGGCAATTTTAAAAAATAATTGACAATTTGCATAATATTGCGAATAAAATATTTTAGCGTAGCGACAGAAAAGGTTATATAATTTAGAGAAAATGTACTGTAAAGCAGTAAAGTTGCCTCAGGTTTAACAAACTCAGTTTGAGAAAACAGATCAGTGGGATATATCTTGCATTTTAGTAGATACTTATGGAGTATTTTTAAGGGCAACAGCACAGATTCACATGCTAAGCACTGTCGCTAAATACCATAGTTTAAGCCCGGAAAACAACATTAGACTAGTTTTATTAATATGCAGTATAGGGTACAGCTATGGAGCTATCGAAGTTTGGGATCCGAATTGGCATTTAGTTTATAAGCTTGCTTCAATTTTAGAGTGACTTGATTATTGGAAACTATTTGTCTGATTTTACGATCAATCAATAGTGTCTTGTTTAATAATAGCTTTGAAAATATTAGAATAGAAAATATAAAAAAACGAGTTAATAGTATTTGTGATCAAAATCAAAATATACCTTGCAAATTATAATTATAATAGTTGCACAAAGTTTTCAGTAATTTAAACTGGTTATTTGAGTATGCCATAATAGGAGCGTCTGAATATTTGTATTCCGCATTTCAAGTTTGGTCTTAAATGATGCCAAAATCAGATCTAATACAGCCACCCATTTGAACCAATTTAAAAAATGAGGTTTCTTATTGGAAAAAGTTGCTTATAGGGAAAAAATACTTACCGTCTGGAAAATATTTTTAATATTTCTTTTACTAACTAAACTGCGTAGAATAAATAAATTCAGTTTTATTTTGTAAAAGAAAACATTTATTTATTATTATTATCATATAAGCGTAGTTATTATTTATAATTAAAAAAACAATCAAAATTTAATAAATATTTAGTTTAGTACAGCACTAATTGCCCAAACAAACAAAAACAACTTTGGAATTCGGGTGAACAGTAAACTTATTCTCAGACTCATTGCAAGTTGTATGTATACTAAGAGAAGAGCTTTTACGGAAAGGTTATTAGATTCCAAGTACCGAGTTGCTGAAGGTATGAATATATCATTATACCAATAGCTAAAAAGTACATACGTTTGCCAAGCATTTTTGAATGATTTGTAAAATACTGGCAAATCCATATTTTTCAAACAAAGAGGCAATTTCCATTTCCCTGGCATCATCAAATCTAATTTATGCGTACCTGTTACGTTGACGCATGGTATAATTGTTACTCTTTCATTGCTTTTCTTCCAACAGCGGATTTTTCAAAATTTGTAATGTTAGCTTTATTGGGTAAGCTTTTATAGACGGGACCTGTTTCGTCGCAATTATGTCTGTTCAGGCAAAAAGTCATTTTTAAATGAATTAGCTAGCTCCATACTCTCTCCACCAACAGACAAAATCCGTATACTGTGGCGTTTTTTAAATTTCGCTAACCATCCATCACTTGCTACAAAAGTTTCAGCTTCATTATTTCATCTATTTACTTCCAGTACATTGTCAAATTGTCTTCATTCGCTGAAGCTATCTTCATTTTTACTTATTTACTTATTGTACAAATATCACCTTTATATTTGTTAGAAATGTTTGTTTTCTTCCCATTTTGTCCTTTAAAATGATTAGTTTAACTTTTAACGAAATTGACCTGAATTGTCTGTTTTTTGTGATTCATATTTAATGGTTGAATTTAAGGCACAAAAATATTAATTATTTAATTAATTACTTAATTATCAGAAACTAACAGAATTCAAGCAACTATTCTATTTAACAGAAATTCACTTCGACACTGGCAGCACAAAACACACTTCTGAATTGGCCTAAACTGAACACAAATATTTAGGTTTAAAAACATAAGTTGCTTATACAGAACAGTTGAACCAAAAAAATTGCTTGTATAGAGGTTGCTTATATAGAGCATTCACTGTACTTACAAAGTAATAATTGCATTGTACACTATTGATAAATTAGTAATCCAGTCCGTTAGTGTCTAATAATTTAAAGAAGTGCCAAAACTTATATGTCAAATTGTTTTTTTTAATCCAAATGTTTAGTTACCAATCATAATGGCCAATACTACGTCAACACAGTGAACAGTTAAGAAATGTTCACAGGATTGAAATTTTGACCGACAATTGCAATTTTGAGATCACATTACACGGAGACTCTTGTGTCTGATATGGTTGGCACAATTTTTTATTAAAAAAATTAAATAAATTATATGGAAATATCGCGTCTATTAAAAGTGGAGGCGAAGAAAAAAATCTACTTTGGTAAATTGCATATTTTGAATAAATTTTTGTGAAGGAATAATATTGCCACCTTTGCAGAGCGACATAGCACTTACCAAGGATAATGAGGGTCATTCCGTTAAACCATGCACCTAGATAAGTAAGGGTCCACAACAAAACTCCAAATTTGATCGAATCGACGAGGTCCTCGACTAGGAATAGCCTGCGCAGTTCTACAACGCCGGCATTTAAATGCGCCACCGCCACTTCGGTAACTTCCTTTACTTTGTCGTGGGGCAGAGCGATGTTTAATTCCAGTAGCTCCCTGAAAAGTAGAGGAAAACGGTTAACAACCAATAGAGAAGTGCAAAAACGACGCTCACTTGAACGGGTGACCGTCGCCTGTCTTCTGCACAGCCTGAATGATATTTTTGTAGATTCTAAAGGAGATGGTACCGACTAGGACCACTAGGGAAAGGTACGCGACTACGCTGATCAGGGAGAAGTACGTGAGGGCCAAGAGAATGACGAACACTCCTCCGAATACCGGACCGGACTTCTTCGGATCGCGCCAGTAAATCAAGCTCTCCACTGAAATAAAAAAAAAGCTAATTTAAAAAAGTTACCAAAATACAAACAACGTTTGCAATGTCTGGAGATGGATCAATCCTTAACCTATTTTTAATAGCAAATTGTAGTATCTTAACTATTAATCAAAAAATAAAACAATTTTTTTTCATAATTTGGTAAAGACGGAAAGTAATAACAGTCTCATAATTTTCTCAGGCTACACACACTATTTACAAATCTTCTGGATTGCTCCCGATTCGGCTGTTGTTGAGTCGAACTAGCTGACGTTTCGCCAATCACCCTAACTGTTTGAGAGGTGCGGAGATAAATAAGGCCCGAAAATATGGTTTCGGATGACCGATTTTCATATTGCTGACAGAAAATTGGCGAAAAGACCTGATTTTTCCTTAGTAGAAGCATTGCATGCAAATAAAATTGTATGTCCGGTTGCGTGATTGTATTCGGCAACTACTGATGAGTTTGTTTGTTGTAGTCTTAAGGCTCTTTCATGTTCTTTGAGCCTAGTTGATATTTTTCGTCCGGTCTCTCCAATGTATTCTTTGCGCATATGCATAGGATGCTGTAAACTCCTGGCATCTCAAACGTTTGAAGATGTTTAGAGACTTTTGAATAAGTGGTAAATCTGGTTTTGACGTTATATTTCTTAAAAACTTTTAACATGTTGTTAGTAATGTTCTGAATGTAAGGACGTATAACAGCAGCAAGTATGGGGTGTGGGACTTCTTGTGTTTGGAAGGTAATTTGTGATGGAACGCTTAATATATTTAATGTGGAAATTATTAGAGAGAAGAGCAGAGGTAAGGTGTTTTAATTCTGTGTTCAGTGACAGTGAATTCTTATTATAGACAACACAACAATAGACATAGTTAGAAGTGTATTTAGAAACATTTAAACCAAAAAGTTTTTGCAACATAGCCTTAAATTTTGCAACCTAGAACTGCGCCAAGGAACTCAGAAACGGGAACAAATAATTAACAGTCTAAAAAGAAGAACGGATCTAAATATGCAATATTATGGAAGGAAATAACAAGGAGAGCACTAATCCTGGGAGGAGAAAAACCTCTTGGCTTAAAAATTTGTGGGAATGGTTTGGAATAACATCAAACCAAACTATTCTGTTCTCGAATACCTCACTCTGTTTTCTCATCCCACCTACTAATCCAATATTGTGAAAAATATGTATGAATGCTTAAGGATTGATTAAACAAGACACCTGTCTACTTATAAAAACGTCAATATTTTCGTTAAATGATAAAATTAACAGTGAAACAGTATATTTAGGATATTAATTAAAAAAAACAGGATTTAAAAAATATCAAAAATCAAACAACAACTGAAAAATGTTAGTACATTCGTACATTTTCGTCTTAA
This sequence comes from Cylas formicarius, assembly GCF_029955315.1. Classification (NCBI taxonomy): domain Eukaryota; kingdom Metazoa; phylum Arthropoda; class Insecta; order Coleoptera; family Brentidae; genus Cylas; species Cylas formicarius. The sequence continues at coordinate 14,540,955 of NW_026844352.1, read as the reverse complement.
AATTAAAAAACATTACTTTTTTGTAAAGTTTTCCAGTATGAATTAAAAAAAAAATTAACGCATTCTAAAAAAATATTTCTTTTTTACTTCAATTCATAATCATACTTTATAGGTGATCAATATTCACTGCAATTTTTACTGAGCCTTTTAAATGTTGAATTTTTTAGTGCTTTTTGAGACACCTGAACGCAAAATTATTTTTTTCTACTCCCTTCTGTAAAATGCCTAATTCCACACCGACCTAGCGTGCGGGAAGCGTCACTTTACTACTTCAGTTTCGTTTCCCACGAATCTGAGCCACTTCGGATATTGCCGGGATTTTGCCGCACGGGTTGGGAGCAATCGGATGTGTTCGGACATATTTCCCACGCCTTGAATTGTGACGTTTGGCAATTCTGACGGTCATGTCAATAAATGAATTTGTTTTGCGAAAATGCACCCAAAAACTAACGGTCGAAGAAAAAGTATAGTATGCAACAAATTATGTGATAGAATATGCTGATGAAATGCTAGCTTCAGTATTCCAAGTATCTGCGACGCGACGTTTGCATAAAAACTTTATATATATGAGAATAATATACTTTGTGAATAGTTCTCCTTGTAACGGATTAAATAAAACCTCGTAGTTCTGTTTGTAAAACAAAAAAGGTGTTTTTTAAAAACGAGACCCTTCGTTCGAAAACCTTAACTGGCGCAGTCGTGACGGATTTGGGGTAGTTTTCGGTCAAAGCCATGTCATCGGGACGATTTGATCGCGAAACGTGGGTTTCAACCCTTAGACTCCAAAACGAACCAGTGATAGACTGTCTGACAAACCCAACGTGATTGAGTTCGACTGAGGGCAAGGAAGGCAAGAAATCACCCTCGCAAGCAGTGCTACGCAAGGAAAATTCCAATAGAAAGAATAGGCTGATGACTAAGAGAAATCAAGGTTAGTGCCCAAAATTCCTATTGTTCTCCTTTCATCTTCCCTAGTTAGGACGGTGGAAATAATTTTAGGATTCTTAGTTTTAAGTTCAATTTTAAGAAATTTCAAAATCAATTAAATTTATGAATGAAGATAAAGACGTCGACAATTTAAGTGCGTTTTTTACTTCGTTAAATTTAGTGGAAAAGAAAGTAGAGAATAGTCAAATCAATTTGAAAATGAATTCTAATCAATCGTCAAATTCCGGTGTAAATTACACTTTGTTAAAAATGTTTATAGATAGTATTCTGCCATATAATGGTGATCCCAACACTTTAAATAGTTTTCTATCAGCTGGAGATTTCCTTTTTGATACATATGGCCAAGGAAACGACGAAACTTTAAAACAATATTTGTTAAGGACTATACGAATGAAACTTGTTGATCGCGCACAAATTCTAGTAGGCTGTAGAATGGAGTTAGTAACGTGGGACAATATTAAAGTAGCTTTGTTAAATTGTTTTGGCGATAGACGAAACAATGTTTAGAAAGGATTTGTTTATGGCCACCCCCTTTAAAAATGAACATCCTTTAGCTTTTGGGAAAAGATTACAAGTTTTAAAGAGTATCCTTGCTCAAAAAATTAATGCATTTCCATAAAGCAAAGTAATTCATTTACGTCAATACGATCAAATTTGTTTAAGGACGTTTATTAGAGGATTACCAGGACAATTACAAAGTATTATAAGACTTAAAAATCCAAGCTGTATAGAATTAGCTATGACCCAAATTATTGAAGAGAAAAATTTTCAATATACACAAAATATCTTCAGAACTCCAATTCAATCAAAAGTTTTGCCTAATACTTCTATCGAACCCGTTAAACAATTTTCACAAAATCCAAATTATTTTAGTAACCAAAATTTTAATTATGTACAACCGATTCGCCTTACAAATAATTTTCAAAACAACAATCACCATAAGCAAAATTTTAGAATTAGGCATGATCAAAATCAGTTTACTCCCAGACTAATAGTTTTCCCAGAGGTCCAATTAATATGCCCCAACCACGCGAAGTTCCAAGAAATTTTCCTACAAATAGGCAAGTTTTTGGCCCACCTAAAAACGTATTTAGACCGACAGGTCAGGTACCTAACAAAAAACCCGAACCTATGTCAACAAGAACAAACTATACCATACCACGCCAAAATAATCAAATTAACCATTTCAAACCTACTGGCCCTAGAAATTTTATTTCGCAAGAATTATACCAAATCGATGAAAGTAACGCGGTACAAACAGATGAAACATCTGCGGTATTTCAAAATGAAAATATTCACCAAGAGGAATACTCTGAAATTGAATTTTCAAATCAAATTGAATACTTTAATGACACTCAAAATTTTGACGAACACCCTGAAATTGAAAATCAAATCTCTCAAAATTTTACAATAACGAGCCAATGCGACTCAACGAAATGACATTAGAAATGTATCCCAAAATTAATAATAGTTTACCGTACATCCAGATTAAAGAACCCGCAATTAAACTTTTAATTGATACTGGTTGTTTTCACTCGATTCTTCGACCTTCCATTGCAGAAAAATTTTATTATGAAAAAATATATCATTCCCCAACTATTATTAAAACAGGAACTGGTGAAAAGGAAACTCTATTTAAAGCAGATATTCCGGCTTTCCCAGAATTAAAGGCTAATACCAACCTATCTTTTATTCTTTTTGACTTTCATAAATTTTTTGACGGTATAATAGGATTTTTCTATCGATCTTGTCAATAAACAATTAAGGAATAATACAACTAATATACCAATTTTATTTAGACAACCACAAAACGAAATATATTGTATTACTGTGAATGCACACGAAATTGTTAACGTAAGAATTCCAGTAACACAAAACAATGATGTTATTATTCCCGAGCAAGTCATAGAAGGTCTCTATTTTCCAGAAACACTTACTACTGCAAAAAACGGTTTTGCGCAAACAGAAGTTTTTAATTACAACTGAGAAAAATATAACGTTAAATTTCCCACAACCTCTAAATGTTTTATCTTTTCCGGACTTTCATAAAGAAAATTTTGAACTTTTTAATTTAGAACACATCTTACCAAAACATAAAGAACAATTTAGTAAATGCGACATTTCCAAAATAATTCGTTGCGAACATTTAAATTTAGAAGAAAAATCTGCTATAGCAAGTCTTTGTAAAGAATATAATGATATTTTCCATTATGAAAACAAAAAGTTAACATTCACCAATAAAATCAAACATTGTATAAGAACAACGGATGAATTGCCTGTATACACTAAATCATATAGATACCCCTTTATCCATGAATAGGAAGTTCAACGGCAAATTAACAAAATGTTAGAAGAGGGGATCATTAGACACAGCCAAAGCCCTTGGAGCAGCCCCATTTGGGTAGTCTCGAAGAAACCTGACGCCAGCGGCAAGCAGAAATGATTGTTTGTGACTTTCGTAAGGTAAATGAGAAAACGATAGACGACCGCTATCCATTGCCTAATATAAATGATATACTCCATAAATTGGGACGGTGTAATTATTTTTCAACTATCGATCTTTCATCTGGTTTTCATCAGATCGAAATGGATCCGGAACCAATTGAAAAAACAGCTTTTACTGTTGAGAATGGTCATTTTGACTTTGTTAGAATGCCTTTTAGATTGAAAAACGCCCCCGCGACATTCCAGCGCGTCATGGATAATGTTTTGCGTGATGTACAGGGAAAGGTTTGTCTAGTATACATGGACGATATCATAGTATTTTCGTCATCCTTAGAAGAACACATCAAACATCTAAAACTTGTTTTCCAAAAACTGCGACAAGCTAGACTAAAAATTCAACTAGATAAAACGGAATTCCTACGAACCGAAGTAGAATTTTTGGGTCACATAATAACAAAAAACGGAATTAAACCGAATCCCAAGAAAATTATTGCAATCCAGAAATTTCCTGTACCGAAAACAGCAAAAGAAATAAAATCCTTTCTAGGTCTTCTAGGATACTATAGAAGATTTAATTAATTGATTTGCAAAACTCATCAAGCCATTTACAAATTGCCTAAAGAAAGGAGCGACCATCAAACACACACCAGAATTTCTAGAAGCATTCTATCTTTGTAAAAATATCTCGTGCAATGATCCAATACTACAATATCCAGATTTCGAAAAACCTTTTATATTGACAACGGACGCCTCTAATGTTTCTATAGGAGCGGTTCTCAGCCAAGGAAAAATTGGTAGTGATCTTCCCATAGCCTTTGCCTCTAGGACATTGAACCCGGCAGAAAGCAATTACTCAATTATAGAGAAAGAATTATTAGCAATCGTGTGGTCAACAAAATATTTCCGACCATATTTATTTGGAAGAAAATTTGTGATAGTTACCGATCACAAACGTCTACAATACCTGTTTAATATGAAAGAACCAAATTCCAGATTGCTAAGATGACGACTAAAACTGGAAGAGTTTGATTACACAGTTCATTATAAGAAGGGCAAACTGAACACCAACGCTGATGCCCTGTCACGTGTCGAACTAAATATGATAGATAAAGAGTCACTTTTCGGAAATCCTGGAGATATTAATGAAGACATCGATAAATACATACATGAAGAAGATCAAAATATAAGCCTTGAACAATTGGAACAAATTGAAAGCGTGTTTAACCCTCTAGAAAATGTAAACACTCCAAAAATTAATATCATCTCGGACATTCAAATTAAACCGTCAAATATTCCTAACACTGGTGAGACAGTACACTCAGCAGCTGAAGATCCAATATTAAATATACCAATTACCGAAAATATTTTAAATACTTATTCTAATCAAATAATATTTAACCAAAAAACAAACGGTCGTTATCACGTGATTAGGAGTTACCCATTTCAAAATAAATCTAGATTTTCTGTTTGTTTAAGTCAAAACTATCAAAATGAAATAATGAAATTCTTTTTAGATTATTTGGATCCAACAAAAATGTACTGCCTTTATGTACAAAACACCGAAATAGATTTAAATCGAGAACTATCTGTTTTGTTACCAAATACATTTTAAAAACCATGCTTATAAATTGGTAATATCGAAAACTCTTTTAACTGACGTCACTGACAGGACAAAAAAAAAGACCTAATTGCATATCATCATGAAAAAACCTGTCATCGTGGAATTAATGCAAGCCTAATAGCATTAAAAAGGCTCTATTAATGGCCAAATATGAAAACTGACCTAACTGAATATATTAATAATTGTGACACGTGCCAACAAACAAAATATGATAGACATCCGCCAAAATTAAAGTTTATGTTGACACCGACCCCTTCTGAACCATTAGAATCCATCCATATGGATACTTTTCAAATATGTAACGTAAAATTTCTTACAATTATAGACGTATTTTCACGGTACGCCCAAGCTTATCCGTTAGAACCCGATTGCACAGCAATTGCTATCTTAGACGGTTTAGCGACCTTTTTAAGTCATCACGGCCTACCTCAACAAATAAAGTGTGATAATGGTACGGAATTTAAAACGTCTTTGCTTTTAGATTTACATTTTACAACTCCTGGAGAATTCTAATAGTAATAGTCCAATAGAGAGATTTCACTCTACTCTTGTTAAACTATATAGGGTACTAAAATTAAAAGAACCTAAAGAAGCCCCTAAAAATTTAATAAAATACGCAATTATAGGTTACAATTCATCAATGCATAGCGTAACAAAACAAAAACCTTTTGACGTTATTAATGGAAAAGTTAACGGTTTAGATCCCTTTGATTTAACGGATGAAATCATTGTAAATAATTATATCGCAGATAGACGTGAAAGACTAAAAACTATCTATCAACAAATCTACGAAACTCCGTTAGAAACAAAAATACCTTTAAATGAAAAACAAAACGAAAAACGAGAAAATCAACCTGAAATGAAACAAAATACAAAGGTTTACGTTACTGACAAAACAGCAAAACGTAGTAAGGGCAAACCCCGAAGGAAACCTGTTATTATAGATCAAGATATTGGGAATAAAATTATCACAAAAAATAAAAAAATAATTCATAAATCTCACATTTGCATTTTGTGGAAACATCTCAACTTTTTAATCAATTACGTAATTTAGAATACGCTTACGCTGTAATCTCAAAATCATTAAACTATACAAATAAACATAATTATCAGAATGTACACTATATTAATGGTAATAATTTACTTAATAATGTTCGATATTTAATTACACAACTAAAATTTAAACTTGGTAACATAAAACCCAATAACCGTACAAAAAGAGGTTTAATAAATGTTGTAGGTAAATTATCGAAATGGCTTTTTGGCACTCTCGATTCAGAGGATGGACAAAAATATGATAAAATTATCACAGAACTTGTGCGTAGTAAACATTCATCTGACATCCAACTAAAAAAGCAAACTTCTTGATTCAACAGCTAATTAACAACTATAATGATACTATAACACTTCTACAGAGAAATCAAGAAGCTATTAAAACGACATATAGACATTTTTGAATATAATTCAAACAAAACTATTACTGACATTACTACTTTCATTAAAGCTCAAAATACACTAATGCAAATAATTCTAAATTGCCAAAGTTTTATAACATTTTTGGATAATTTAGAAAATGCCATTACATTTGCGAAATTAAACACATTACATCCTGTAGTAATATCGGCGGCTGAATTAGAACAAATAATTTTTAAAGTGACTATTCTCTATGGTGATGATCAAATTGTAATTTTTGAAAATCAAAATAATTATTATCAGTTAGCAAACTTACAAGTTAAATTTACAAAAGATACAATAATATTTGCCGTCCATATTCCGATTTTTCTTAAAGAAATTTTTGAAATATTCCACCTATTCCCAGTACCTGTGAATCACTCCTTAATTATACCTAATTTACCCTACCTAATACTAGGCACTGTCATGCAACAATATCAAGAATCAATCTGCCCAATCATTGAAGACACCTACGTTTGCGAAAATCAACTTACCCAGCCCATCGGTGATTGTGTGACAACCCTCATTAAATATGCCGAAAACAAAAATTGCCACGTAGTCAATGTAAATGTTTCAACGCATATAATACGACCAATCACTAGTAGATTTGTTTTGATAATACCATCGGAACAGAAACTTAAATTACAAATGAATTGTCGAAACAAAGAAATAGCTTTTATTGAAGAAGCCTGCCTAATCAATGTTCCATATAATTGCGGTATAACTACCCAAAATACTGAGCTTTGGAATAAAGAAAAATTTTTTAAAGCAAACCCATTCTAACTGCCACCCATTAAAATTGAAAATATGGAACATCACGATGTGAAGTGCCAGCCACTCCAACTACAAACGATTGATCTCAAAACGATCAAAAAACTACGAGAAGCTGCGAAATCATCGATCCCCGACATTGGTTATGAAATTCATCCAGTCACTTGGAGTCTCGCCACTTCAACAGGAATGATGTTTATTTTAATCTTGTTAATATTTATAGCATGGAAAATCTACAAGAGCCATTTGCTGCAAGATTCCAAGAAAACCAAGAACGACCAGTCTTCCGAAAACAACCCTTCGTCCCTCTTGTTTTCCACTTCGGAGGGAGGAATTATGTGATAGAATATGCTGATGAAATGCTTCAGTATTCCAAGTATCTGCGACGCGACGTTTGCATAAAAACTTTATATATATGACAACAATATACTTTGTGAATAGTTCTCCTTGTAACAGATTAAATAAAACCTCGTAGTTCTGTTTGTAAAACAAAAAAGGTGTTTTTTAAAAACGAGACCCTTCGTTCGAAAACCTTAACTAACACTTTCGGTAAACTTTTTAAGGCACTCGTTGATTAAACACTCGCTCCACTGCGCTTCGCTCGTGTCAAATACGAGTAAACTCATAAGTGCCGCACTTGTTGCATAACATACTATTGCAATTCATGCAATTGATAGTCGCGCCGATAGTATGTTTTTTCGTGGGGACGTAAGAATAATTGCGAGACAGGCTGTAAGGTTATTTGAAGTGACGTCATCGCTTCCGGTGCGAAATTTCGTGACCAAGAAACTTCTTATTCTTATGAAGTAAAATCTGTTCGTTCGCTCCATACATGCACGTTCTGAACCAACAATAACAGCTATCGGGTTTCTCTAGTTCCTGACATTTATATAAATTAATAAGCAATTTATATTTAACCCGCGTAATAAAAAGATCTTGATTAGTTTAGAAGTGTGGATCGTGGTGGGTATATGAGTTGAGTATATGAGGTGAGTTTATTCAATTGAAAAGTAAGGACACAATGGTCGATCAGAGACCTTTTCAATGTTCTGTTATTAGTGACAGGAAACTCACCAAAACCAAATGTGAGATGTTCCCCTTGAAAGTGCCCCTGAAGCCGATGAATTATATATTGGTTCAGATGAAAATAATCCTAGTACAATTCTCTAACCCACAATATTTGCTATTTTCGAAATTTATCATATTACTATTGACAACACTGCCTATCGGTCAATTACAAATCTTTGGTGTTCTCCTAAGTTAGTTGTTGATTGGCGGAACGTCATGACGTTTGGTTCATTAACAACCGACGCAGGTGGAATCCAAAAAAGTTGTAAACAGTGGCCAGTGGAAGTTCCTTTGGAAAAAAGTGTGTACGTTTTAAATAAGGTTATAGTAAAACAACATCAAAATAAAAATCCTTACTGTCTATAAACCTACAACTCGTAATAGCGACCATAGCTTAGCATAGCATAGAAGATAGCGTAATGACGTTCTGGCCACTGTGCTTCCTCATTCCTGTTCTTCGCATAGGTATTACATGATCTGATTTTTGTTTTATAAATAAATAACAATAACAATATGTAAATGATTTCAGTACGAATTATATTGGTGAATACATTAAACAACCAGAACACTCCATTTAGCCAAGAAGAAGACAAGAACAAGATTTCTCATTATCGGCCGTTTTTTGCTATTGTAAAATTTGCGTCACATTCTTCGTGTAAAAGGGTTAAAAATTAACAACTTTTTAAGCAATAAAGTGTGTTAAAAGTGAGCGGCCCGCAGCTTAAATGGAGTAGACAAGATCAATTCTTTATTAAAACATTTTTATATATAGAAAACGTTCGTCACAACAGACTGAGATAAAAGATTGTTAGATAACCAAAAACTTAAACCGTTATGTACGTGTGCCTGTGACCACGCTAACCGCCGAAACGGTCCGTGTGGCTTACCATATGTGACCCAAAGTTGTCAGAAAAAAACATTACGTACCCGGTCCCTTTTCCGGCAACGGATCCGCCGAATATTGTAGACCCTTTCGGTAGTCCCTATCTTTGCGACCCATTTCGTTATCGGTTACCTGTATTTACTGGTTTGAAAATGAACCGCGGTACTTGTACGCTAGTCGTACCGTACCAACACGCGGGTGAACTAACAAAGATAAAAAAATATACGCGGACGAATTCGATTTAGCGCGCCGTTGCCACATTTGCGCGTTTTACATAACGGACAAATCTTAAAGCAGTCTTGGCGCCTTCAATTCCTGTTATTCGCGATTGCGCTAGCACATTATCAACGTTATACAGGTACCTCCTACCTCCATTAACTCAACGAAATCCAACGTCTATAAAATAAAAACAGGGGACCCAATAAACGTAAATTTTTTTGGAAACTGAGGTGGCAACAACGAATTCATTTCCGAAACGTGGAACACGAAGTGTAACGTCTACAAGGTTGCCAGGTCTAACTAACTAATCTAGGGATTAGGGAAAAGTTTTCCCAAAGAATCTAACTCTTACAGTTTATAACAGCCGGATTCAAGAAGAAAACTGAAACTAAAACGAGCTACATTATGTAGGTTTGTCTGTTTCAATGTAATAATTATATTCCAAAGCAAGACATTAGGTTTTTCTTATCAAAAAACACCTATTAATTCTTTTTCTGATTTGGAGTTTCTATAAACATATTTCTGGGGATTTTTTTTCTGATCTGGCAACCTCGCCGTCTGACTTTCCATCGGCTTACGTCGGCAAAGACTGAGAGAAATGCGGGTAGACAGACGAGTTTAGCAGATATGATATCACCCAGACTCAAGTTCAAAATCTCACATCGTATCGTCTATATTTCTGAAACTGTGTCAATAATAAACGATGCAACGCCTACGGGATGTCAATAAATGTTACGACCTGTAAGACTTTGGTCCTAAAGATGGGAAAATCATTTAATATGGCCGATACGATTCGTCTAAACTATAATCTCTGTCATTTTGTCTGCATCACCGATAAATCATTATGGTCACAAAACTATGCACTCTTATTATGCAAACCCTCGTGATTTTTTTTATAGATTGTCATATAACAATTAACACCTATGACAGAGTTAAATTAACTATACAAGTAATTTAGTGAGCTTTTAATACAACCAAAACAAAAAATAAAATTTGAAATTATAACTTCAAAAATGATAAGTAAGAAAAAGTATATTGGTACGAGAAATAAAGGTAAGTCCTTGGTCCTCGGGTTATGGCAACTGCCGTCGAGAATATGCGATGAATGAAATCAAAGTAAAAGTCAGTGTATGCTGAGCTTAGCAACGTCCGAAGTGTAGGTTCCATCCAGTTGTGCAGCGCTCAATTAAGTTTGGTTTCTGAAGAATCAAGAAGGTTAATTTCTTAACAAACTGAATGAACCGGTTTAGAAGTCATATGGAGCTTGGAATGGGTAAAATCAAAAAGATTCGCTGTTTTTACTGATGTGCAGTTGAAATCCGATAAATAATTTCTTTTTTATTTAATTACACTCTTTAGATTACTTTAAATCCGTGAAATCAAATTTGTTGATTTACTTATAGGCAAATTAAAAAGGATATAAAAGTGATTCTATTTAAATGTGATTTTGTATGTATTGTTTTGTTTGTTCTCACTCGTGATTATTTAATACTCTAATAATGAAATTTTTGTATTAATTATCATGATGATATTTCATCATATTTTTTATATAATATAATTTGTCATTCAATACATCGGCAAAATGGCAGTCATGTCCATTTCTGAAATGTATTCATAAATTCTTAGTTTTTTTTCTCGCAATAAATGATTGAAACTAATTACCTCATAAATTTTTATTTCTAATACCAAACTAAAAAAAAACAGTTTTTGGTTAATGTTTTAAGTTAACACTGAAATCCGGTTCAATAACTTTCGTCTTCAACATTTAACGAATTTTTGATTTTGAATTTTTATTACTCGAGCGCCATCTACCTTAAGATTTATGAAACGTCTAAAGAATCATCAAACACGGGCGGGATGAAATAATGCAAAGAGTTTATATGATTTTAGAACTCAAATTTATTTTATGTCAGTACCGTGGATAAATGAGTCAGTACCGTAGAACGGAAATCATGAAATTTGTTTTTCGTTCTTGAAGCTTTGAAGTTGTAGTAAAATCCTTTCACACTTTTAATTTTACAGTAAAATAGATGAATAATATCCATAAAATAATTTAAAGTCTAATTTTAAAATCTTAGAAATTTTAAGCAAAAATATTTTTTTAGAATTCATCGCATTCTTATCTTAGTAGGCCATAAACTATCTTTTCAACCTTTGACACAAATCAATGAATAATATAATATCTGTTCCTATTAAGTTAATATTGCTTTCAATGCATTTTTACTTTACAAACGTTTATTATCAGTTATTTTTTGCTTACATTGTTGTTTTTCATAACTCGCTGTTTTAAGAAGCATCCCAGAACTTTTGCATTTATAAACGAGTGTATGACTAACCAAAACCAATCAAAGTTAAACTGCCTTCGTGGTAGACCGCCTCCACGGTGGTATGACACCAAACAAAGTTCAAAAACTAAAACGCCTCCGTTGCATCAACCAATCCTCTTTCCAAGATCTTTCTCTTACAACATCTGTAAGCTGTACAATGGAGTTCCGGGAGAATTAAAATACTTAATCTTTTCTATAAAAAGTATTTACTGCTTTTATTCGTTTCTTTTTTTTTATTGTATATTATTTTTATTTCCAACTGTAGAAAACTTTATTTATTGCTTGTTAAAAATTGGACATTTTGAAATTGTTTTAAACTCCTTTTTAATACTTATTATTTATTATTATCCATAGTTTTGGGTTCAGGTAGACCTTCTTTCTGAAAGTGAAGCTCTGAAGAAGCCAGCAGACTCCAGGAAAGTAAATCACAAATAACAGAAACTCTATAAAATACACAATAAACTGTGTCGTTAGATAAACATATCTATGTCCTTTTAACTAGGTAGATATTTTAACTTCTCTGGAAGAAAAATGTAGAGGCGCAAACCAGCAAACATTTTGTTTGATTTGTTTTCATTTGAGGATTAATAGCTACATATACAATAAGATTATTAGGTTTAAAAAAGTATAGATAAATTAGAAATTTTATTCGATATATCTTTTTTTTCAGCCATACTTGTCAATTACAATAGGCAGAATGTATTTATTGCTTAGTTGGCATTAGTAATTGATGGTGAATTGAAAACATACGTTTTTAATAAATTTTGAATTGGATACGAGATCATTCATATAGTGACGTAGCATCAATGCTAAAATGTTCTAAGTTTATGGTTTATAATGCTATTAATTATAAAACTCACGGTACTGGTAAAAATGTACCTAGGAAGAAAATGCCTAGAATAACACCCCATTTAAGACGAGTACATATTGAACGTGAAATGGTACGCAGTAAACGATAAAATCAGTAAGAACGATTCGTCGCCGACTTAATGTTTCATCTATTTGGAAAAGTTTCCAAAAAGAATCGCCGAATTGGATTGGACACCGCCATGGATGGAAAAATATACCTTGGACGGGCGAAACAAAGATTAATCGAATCGAATGCGATGCATGATTCACAAAATTCACTGTTAAACACGAGGATATCATCGTGGTATTGAGTTGGACCAATTTATAAAATAGATCGATTAATTGATCAAGAGAATACAAAACTATCTATCCGTCACCTGAAAATTTCAACAGGACAATGACCATAAATGGTCAGTTGATGTAATTGAATGCCCTCATTTAGTCCAGATCTAAACCCGATAGAAAATATGTGGAATGATCTTTAAACAAGGATTCGGCCAAAAAAACCTGAACAAATTAGTGAAGAGTATTCGAGAAGCTTGGTATTCAATCCCAGTCAGTCACTGTCAAAGTTTAGTTGAGTCTGAGTGAGTGAGATGTCTAAACATTTAGAAGAAAGTTAGACCTTCTCGAAAATGTTTTCATAGTTACTTCATAATTTCCTGTATTATCGGTATAGACAGGACCTCTATATCTCTAGTAGCTATATGGGTATCCTATTACATACTCACTCCTTTATTCGTTTGTAATTTGCTGACCATTGGTTTTCGGAAAAAAAGTTTTTGAAGAGAGAGAAAAAAACGTTATAATTTTTTTTAAATAATGCTAATGATTTGATCAAAATTAAATATGAATCAATAAGACAAGCAAACGTATTGTTGAACTGAGGAGGCTTTTACTTGATGAAAATCCATTTATCAAAATAAATAAGAACTGAAAGTTCAGATTTTCACGAAATTATATATTTTGACATGACAATTGTTTCGACAACACCGTGTTTTGTCAAAATATATAATTTCGTGAAAATCTGAACTTTCAGTTCTTATTTATTTTTAAACGTATTGTCCGCATTTGCATCGAAAAGCAGACCGTAAGTAACAGATAATAAACTAAGCATCACAAAATATTGTTTTAAAACAATTTAAACATGTTATACATTTAAAACAAAGATGCTGTAATTATAAAGTGTAAAGAAACTCCTTTTTTTGTTAACGCTAGCCTACAAAGTCTTACAATACATTTACCCAGATTCTAAATTAGTCTAATTTAAAATAAAACAAATAGATTTTTTCAATCATACCTAAATAAAATGAAAGAGAGTTATTAAGAATGTTTTGGTGTGGTCTTTCTCCCCTTCTTGATTGCTACTTTGTAATGCTTAATTTTATACATATATATACATACTACACCGTTGCTTTCGAAAAATTCGATTTCCTTGATATGCGCTACGCAACGAAACTTAATTTCGGCGACGGTAGGTCCTAGGGGGACACATCGGCACTGAAATGATCAGCATCGATTTTTTTTTTATTTTGTCTGTCCGTTTTCCGTTCTCTGTCGACGCTTCATAGAAACGAGAATAATTTCCGGAACCGCTTAAGCCAATGCACTGAGACTTTTCTCCTTTTAAATGGACACGAGATACACTAACCTATAAGAAATTTTTCATCTGTATTTTGCACATTGTTATGAACTACGTGTCCAAAATTTGCAGCCATCGACTTCAAATCTAACCAAAACTAACTAATCAAATCTAGAGCTTAGCCCCTAATTGAACTTATTGAGAGTCGGGAAGTAATTTTAAAGATTTTAATACGGCAGGGTACCGAGAAAAGAAATTATTTCTGAAAAACGGCAAATACGATCGAAAAAATTTTTGAACGAAAAGACGCTCGAGATCCGGACCAAAAACCTTATTTTTGATGTTTTTTTGAAAATGTACAGGGTGGATTCTTCTTGTAATAATAATTGATCATGACTAGAAGGCTGTGTTTTAGTTATCTGTTTTTTTCACATGACCATATAGCCCGTATGGACAGCTAAAAATTTTGTATTTAAGGTTTTCACATATGGTACAGGGTATTCGGAATATTCTGTGCTATGTTAAAAAATGTAGTAGCTGTTTCAAATGTGCAGCTATCGACTTCAAATTTAGAAGAGATAGATGTATATGTCCGTACCCACAACTATACTGTAGAAACTGGCCGCAATCAAATATCGCAAATTATTTTAGAAATTTTTTTTTTGGGTTATTTCGGCCTCCAGAAAAAAAAATTCTCAAAAACTATTAAAACGATCGGCAAAATTCTTTAATCAGGAACTGTGGAAGATTCGGTACTATAACAAGCAAGCATTTTTTCAATTATAGACAAAAATCTAAAAGATCCCGAAAATTGTTTTTTTTCCAAAGTAAATTATTAGCGGTAAATCAAAATTCGTAAAAAGTATGGGTAATTAATTTGAACAGTACTATATATAGCCCGCATCAAGAGCTACATTTTTAGTACTTCGATTTTCGTCCATCACATGCGCTGCTCGAGATATTTGAAAAAATCCATATGAAAATCGCTTTTTCTCGCACTTAGTCCAGTCGCGCTGACGTCATTGACTATTACGGCGTTTTCGTGTATCATACAGGGTGCGCGAGATATTTGAAAAAATATAATTGGAAATCGCTATTATTTTTGTATTTATCTTGTTTGAAGTGACTTTGAAGTTCGACGAGACCTGAGAGATACTAGGGTGCTTGCACAATAAAATTACATCGATTTTGGGAAAGTTCCATAGCCTGCAGGAGGAAAAACAATGCGTCCCTCTAGGACAAAAAGCCGTTAAAATAAAAGCAGTGACTGTAGACTGCGCACCGCATAGTAAGGAGCAGTGGCTTCGTACAGCGATGAATTTTCGAAAGCAACCTTGTTTGTCGCCAACAATTTAATAAATGAACTACTCTCGAAACCAACAAGAAAACGGTACAAAAACTTGGGAGACACGGAAAATGTAAACGGCGGTCACTAGTTAACAACACAAATAAACTACCGAGAAGGAGGACGCAGATGCTAAAAACGTTTAAAACAAATATTACATACATATACATTAGCGATATCTTTTGCATGGCCGCCAAAAGTCACATATGCTGTATCACGATGGACGACCGGCATGCCGTTCCAGCTACACAAGAACTAACGCCAGTACGATGACGTACACCGAAGAACCGAAAGCAACCAATAATGTTGTAATAGTGTTTTAATTTTTCGGCAAAGTTTTATTCAAAGTTGGCACCTCTTAAATTAATAAATATAGGAAAAATAAAATCGGTGAGGTTTTAAAGTGACTAAACTAATAATTTATAAACAAATCAGTATCAAAATATTTTCAAACGTACCTCTTTCGATTAGAAAAATTGTAGAAAAGAATTTATTACAAGGCGATTTCTTGTGAATTTGAAAAGGCATTTTTTTTTCTGAGTCTAGGTAAATTGCACATCACAAACGCATAATAATTTATTGTAAGGTACATATTATTATTAAGTAATTATAGATAACACAATTGCAAGACGCTATGTAAAACATTTTGATCGGATTTGAATAGTCAATCAAGAAGTGGTCAATTAACGTCATTTGACAAGTAGTATATATCTAGCCTGTAAAACTACAAAGTTTTCCAGATACATTAAATTTTGGATCGTCATTATTAAGCTGATCGCCACTGTTATAATTACACCCCATTATTTGTTATTTTAGTAACCGATTAAAGACATCGTTTCTATGTTATACGCTTATAGGCCAGATAGGATTTAATAAAGGGTTTTTTGAAATTTGCAATAAAAAAAAAACACCTTACAAGAGCTCAAAAATCGTCAGGAATAAGCGGTAACGATAAAGAGGAAAGATAAAAATGAATTTTTAGACTGTACACTGGCCGTTAGGTAACGATCAAGCACAGCCGATACTAACTTTCATTCGAATTCCGGACGTAAACGAAAACTACCCAGAATACTACCCGGATCCCGTTTTTTCAACTCGCGGCCATATACCGGAAAACTCAAATTTGAGGTCACCCACAAAGCGCGACGCGAAGCGAACTGATTCGAATTCGATCGACGAGTTTGACGGCCGTCTGTCAAGCAGCAGCACCGCCCACTCTCGCCTCAACTCACTCTTACTCACGCAACGAAAAAAATAAAAACTTACCGTTGCGCCGATTCATGGCGGAGTCGAAAACACTATAGTTATCGTTATTCCAGGAATCCCGACCTGTTCCCGACTCGGCCTGATCTATAAACGGATCGATCGAGATATAGGGAAGAATTCCCGGTGAGGAAGGCAGCAGCGCCGTGACGAGAGCCCGTTCGATCTGGCAACAGTCCCGGAGACTATTTTTTTTCGGGATCTATATTTGAAACGTTCGTGGGGATCGGTACGATTGGCCGATTGCAAGCTGACGGGGCTAAGCAGAATATATACGGAGCGTTTGATAATAAGACGCTGATGCTTAACCCTTAAGTATAGTCCAGCACAAGTCTAAAGTCCAGTCCGAGCAATTGTACACTTACGTCACAGTATGTTTTGATATCCGCGTTAAGCTCAAAATGTTTAAATTTAACAAATAATTAAATCGCTTCAAAATTAACCAATGATTTGGTGAAAAAGAACAAAAACTTGTGGATTGTTTCACACGAAAAAAAATGCAGCAAAACCCTTAAACGCAGTAAACAATGTTACATTGGTACATAAGCTTGTTTCTGGTTGCATATTTTTATAAAGTACACGAACGTAGTGACCGGACACCAATTTATGCTATGTACTATTTGAAACTCTCAATTTTGCGGCACCGCTTCCTTGTGCGATAAGCCGAAAAGCCGAAATTTATATAACTTGCTGGTTTCTGGATCGAAAAAATTCATTCATTTTAATAATTACTTTTCCTCCCCAAAAATGTTTGGTTGTTGGAAAAAATGCAGTATTTCAAGCAGGAAATATCTGATGGAACAACCATGCGTTGCTCATAAACGACTGACATTTTTGAGAGAATTCAATCCAGTATTTTTGAACGAGACTTGGATTTTTAGTAAAGGAGCGAGAAAAAACTGTCAAGATGATTCTCCACAAACAATTCGAAAAAATATGTGAAGGAGTTTGCGAGATAATTTTACATGCTGGCTCTAGAAATGGCTTTCTAGAGTACGCCAGCATTATTTTTAATTTTTATTTTATTTATAGGTTGAAGTAGACTTTTTCTTACCTATAAACAGCGAAAATTTTTAGTTTTGTCCTCACGGAAACTCTCATTTCCTCAACACTGATATGCTTATTTTTGTTACTTTAAAAGGTTCGGTAAACAGCTGTTGCCAAAGCTTAGTGAACCTTCATTAATAATAAGTTCGGCCAAGCAATCTTTCGTCGAGTGGGAGGAAAAAGGTATATTCCATTTAAGCCAAGTTTAATAAAAGACCAGTTATGTTTTCTTTGAATATGAAATTATTTCAAAATACAGTCGAACTTCGATAAGTCGAACTGCGATTTGACACATTAAAATTTCGAGTTATCAATAAAAACTACAAATGCATATACTTTTTTGTGAATGAACATTTATTCATTCATTTTTAAAAATGGGTTATACATTACATAAATGCCCTAATATCTATGATTTTTGAACAAAAAACGAAAATTATGAAATAGTAGAACATACATATGTATTGTATATGTACCCAGTATATATAAACATATACATACATATGTATGTACATATTAAAGTTTACTCTTTCACTGGAAAAAAGTCAGTTATTTGTGACTGACGACCGGATTTCTTATTTTGGTTTTCAACAAAAGCTTCAATTTTATTTAAACAATCATAGAGGGAAACCGTTGTGTATTCACTGGTTTTCAAATAGGAACGCAAGACAATCAACGAATTTTCAACCAATTCATTTGAAGGTGGTTGCTGAGAATCATCTTCCAATTCCTCCTCCATCGTATCACTTTCGCAGTCATCTTCGATGTTTAACTTTACCGGTTCGGATCTGCAGGACTCGATAATATCTTTATCAGTAGGAAACTCTGAAGTAACAATATCCTCATCCACATGCATAAAATCGTTGATGGTGCTACCTTCTGCTACACCTCTAATGTTTGTCCAAGCTTTAAACTCGATTTCTATTTGGATTTCGTCTTCACTCTTTTCTTTCAGGCGTTCACGTAGGAAAATCAAGGGAACCTCATCTTCTTTCTTCTTCTTCCCATTCAGAATACTGACTAAAACCGGCTTTTTTAAAACAATTGGAAATTGTTTCAGGCTTAACGTCGATATTCCATGCGGTAGTTACGTCGTCAACACAATCCATTAGTGTAATGTTATAGTTTTTGTTTTCTTCGAAACGTTCCATTGCGGTGATGGCTGAATGTTTATTTTTCAAAATTGTAGACACTGTACTTGCCGAAATCCCATACTTCACAGCTACATCTTTATTTTTTTAGCCACTTTCCACTTCTTTTATAACCTTGAAATTTTGATCAACAGACAAAGCTTTTAAAGTACGTTTTGATGCCATATCAACAAATGCAAAAATCCAAAAATGTCGTTAATATAATGTGTAAATTGAATAGGGACAGTATTTTTCACTTAGTATTAACTAGTAAGTCATACAAGTGAACTTAGCAAGCACAGAAACTGAAGTGCTTGCATAGATACGTTAAAAAGACAGGTTAAGATCGGTCGTAATTAGGGGGTTCCCCGAGAAAATTAGACTTATCGAAGTTGGCACCAAATGTTTCGTTCGAATTATTAAGATATTCGAGTAATCGAAGTTCGAGTAATCAAGACAAACTAACACGCACTTCCTACTTTTGAAGCTATTGCCAACCAATTTGGGTCGACTTATCAAAAATTCGAAGTTCGATTGTATAATCTTTTAGGAATGGAAAGAGCATTGGAAAATTGCCATGGTGTTTTGGGGCTTCCGCCCTATCATTGTTGGAATAACTACAAAAATTAATTTATGGGTTTTTGTGACGTTACGAATAAAATTACTATTATGCGTCCTGCGTCGCCCAACTGTTTGCTTTAAAAGCGTTTTAAAATATGATCAGTTCACGTATTGCCGGAAAACAGCTAACACTACATTTAATACACTGTTGGCTCAAGAGTTCCAGGGATTCCGTGTAATGACGGAATTATTTCCGGTTTTCCGGTTTTAGTAAATCATTTTAATTAATACAGTGGTACCGGTGGTGCATGACAAGGTATTAAGGATTCAAATTCAATCAAAAACTCATTTATTATCAGTATGTAATTAAATCAGGAGAATGGCGACAAATACAAAAAATTAAGCATGATTCTGAGGTTCTGAGCATATCTGAAGTATTCACAAAAAAATCATAGAACGAACAAAAACAAAGCGTTCCTACGAATAACGAATAATAATAATCACTATGTTACAAATGTTCTAAAATTTAGTTTTGATTGGTATAAGGCTCTAGTCTTTATTATCGTCTTAATAGTTTGGTTAGTATGTCACTTTTGGTAGAGTGACTTAAAATGTCCTTGAGAGAGCGACTGCACAGCTTTCTAGTACTGATAAAAACTTTTCAAGAATGTCATCTACTGTTCTGCTCGCTTTTGCCCCGGTTTACTGTTTACATATCTGTTTTCTTCAATTATTGCTGCATCTTAACATAATATGTAATGCATAACGTAAATTCTTAACTAAATTTTTTTTCTGGGTTTATATTGGTAATCACCAATGTTTCTATTTCTTCCTGATCCTCAGCAATTGAGTCAACAATATCGTGACCATCAACCATTTCCTCTTCGATTTCTCCCCTACCATGTGTTTCTTCTCTTTCATTAGACTGTAGCTTTTTTGTTTTAGATCAACACTTGCTATATCGGAAACTTTTGTCTATTCAACTCAAAACACACCCTTCTATCCCTTTACAAAATATTTCTACCGATGGCCACACACGTGGTATACCCCCCTCCCTTCTTTGTCCATTCCCCTTATTTTTCACTAAAATGTAATATCAAAAATCAATGAAAAGGCACACAATAAATACCCTTTCCCCAAGCAAACGAATTATAAAACCTAATCTAGAACCGCGTTAAACGTGACAACAGTGTAGGAGCAGTAATTTTGTAGGTTGCAGTAGTTTGAGGTTATGTTTGAAATCCTAAATAATTTATTTACCCCCGTCGATTCGTAATAGCTGTAAGAGTCATGTAACTTCTTATAAAACAATTCTGAATATTCGACATTTCAGTTTTCGCAAAAAAATCATTACACAGATTTTAATAACAATTACAGGGTTCGACTATACCCGAAAAACAGAGTAATGGAAAATTACGTTTGACTAACATAAATCTGTCATTACAGGGAATGCCTGAAACTCTTAGGCCAGGTACGCTGTGACGGATATCACTAATTGACGCCGATATATACATACAGCAGTTACATAGTTAGTTTTGGTTAGTTCTGAGTACGTTCTTCTTAAAATGCAGAGAAATTAAATATGTATTTCTATATTATCAAAATCCACTGCGTATTATTTTATCCCATACCTTCCTATCATTGCCCATTTAAGGAGTTGTTTGGTCAGATTGTAAACGGTATTATGATGGCAAAATAGGTTCCACCAATCAAGTAACATCTGATGTACTACGTTTATGGATCGAAGCACTTGCTCCAGTTAAATAACAATCATACTGATACTAACATTAATGGAGTATTCATAATACTTTGTTACAGGTTTCACCCGAAAAATTGAAGAACTATTGTTTTTCAGAAATAAACCTATCTAATTGATATTTGTTTTCTCCATATATTTGACTAGTTTCATTTTGTTCTTTCGTATAAATGTTAACTTAAGGGGTGGCGTAAGGGTTGTAACCCCTAATAAAACTCTCCCCAAAAACCAAAGCACTGGTCTATTCATCCACCTATTACAACATTGCCTTTCTTGATATGCCAACCTACGAGGTCGACACGCCACTGGAATAGTGTCCTTTAAGTTTATTATCATTTCACCGGTCATAATCCCGCCGGGAGTTTTATTTTTGTAAAACAATAAAAGACTTGGTATTCTTAAATGGGATTGCCATTATTGAAAAAAAAAGTGAGGTTAATAATGGCAATCCTATTATTAAGTAGAAGAATAATGGCAATCCCATTAATGAAAAAAAAAAATGAGGTTAATAATGACAATCCCATTATTAAGTAGAGAAATAACGGCAATTCCATTATTTAAAAAAAAAGTGAAAAACAGAGATAATAGCAATCCCATTATCGAATAAAAACAATATCTAAATCATGTTACAATAGCAACAAACAAAGATGGTGATGATGGTATCGTCACATTCACAGGAAATGCCAACGCCCAACCTTCCCGCAGCAGTTGGATCAAGTACGCAAGCGTCAACATCAACATTCAAATTAATGTGAGTAGTTAGAAGACGCTACGAAATTAAACGACGAATTAAACGTCAGCGATAATTTAATGATCGCTAAAGCAGGCAAGCTTTGAAAAATTAAAACGTGTTTTGTAAATCGATGACATACCTCAAAGAAAATTCCGTATAGGGGAAAAAGAAGAGGTAAGCCATGAAAAATTCAAGGTTTTAAAAGGATCAGGTTTTAATTGTGTCCGCCAAGGACACATCATTGTAAGAAAATTGGCCACGGTGAAAGTGATTGTTGGTATAAGAATGGGAAACCCAAAAAAGACATTTTTATTAAAAAAAAAAATTGTGGTTAATAATGGCAATCCCATTATTAAGTAGAGGAATAATAGTAATCCCATTAATGAAAAAAAGAAGTGAGGTTATAATGGCAATCCCATTATTAAGTAGAGGAATAATGGCGATCCCATTATTAAAAAAAAGAGTGGGATTAATAATGGCAATCCCATTATTAAAAAAAAAAGAAAAACAGAGATAATGGCAATCCCAATATCGAATAAAAATTAAATCATGTTACAATAGCAACCCCGTTGTCTGTTTGTAATGAATTAAACTTCAAATAGTAGCATTTACAAAAATTAAAATTACAAAATAGGGCGAGGACGCTTTCAGAGCAGGATGGCCAAAAGCCACGTATGCTGACTCAGGACGGACGAGCGGCATGCCGTTCCAGCTACGCAGAAACAAAGAGCAATACGACGCACACCGAAGAGCCGAAAGCAACCAACGTTGTAATAGGTGGACGAATCGGTTTTTGGGGAGAGTTTTATTTAGAGTTGAAACCCTTACACCACCCCCTTAAGTTGACATAAATATGCCACTGAACCAAGTTGTAATTGTTATAAAAAAATAATATGTTATAAAAAAATAATAATATGTACCAAAGTATATGACATTTTTTGCGAATGGCCGCTTATGACCGTGTTTCTAGTAGGTTCTACCATTTCTAACACGTTGCAAAAGCCCTTAAAAAATAGCACGTACCTACTTTAAATTAATGAAATAATTAAAATAATCTAAAAATGGTAACAACATGGCTAAGACATACGGATCATTTTTAATTACGTCACTGTATGTGACTTTTTTTTTATTGCATGACGGGCGCATCAAATTTTGCATATCGTTCGCACGTCCTTTTATGTGCACATCTCATGGTTATAACCGTCTACTAAAAACAAGTTTTCACAAATATTAAGTCTGAGCCTCAGTCTGACCTATTTAGATAAAACTAATTTAACAAACAAATGATAAAAGAATGTGGGATGAGACGATATTATATATAATTATTATTATATATAACCTAAAAACTTATAGATAACCAATATTTTGATTTTTTTAATGTTTAAATTACACTGTCATTTTAACATTAGATTATTAAATTCTGATTTTCATTTAACGTTAAAAATTAAATTAGGCACTTTTTTATAATTGGATTGGAAATAATTTTTCTAAAACCAAAAGTACCAACACTCGTGGCCGATAAACTGGCGAGAAGATATGGTAAGAAAATATTTGCACGAACGTTAATGATCTTTGATAATTTTGAAAATAGACTTACAACTTAGACTTTGTTTCTAACATCGTATTCACTGAAACCACATTTAAGGATAGCGATAAGGCCCACATAATAATTTAATAAAATTATCTGCAAACTATGCAGTAAATTCTAATCCAAAGGACTTAAAACTTAACATACGGAATTGTCGACTTAATTAAGAAAGCACCTCCCAAGAATGTTACAACACTATGTGTTGCATATAATGTGATTTAGTTAATTTTATATAGCTCCTATATCGGCGGCTATATACTAACACAGTTAATACTAATTTGCAAAAGAAATCTGTTGTTAACAAGTTTTTTTTGCACAGAGTCATTATCTGGCATTAACACAGAAATTGCCAATTCAAACAATTTAGAAAAACAATCGAAACCTTTCTTATCCGCTGAAGGCAAAAAAGAATTACTACAGAAAAACTGGGAAGCATTTATATATAATTTATATGGAAAAATTAAGTTCAATTCAATATAAATTTCCGAAATTTCAGAAACAGACGTTAAGAAAAACGGTTATCTGCAACATGTTTTTTGCCTTTTTCATGAGAACATGCTTGCTTTTCCGCTAGTTTTCGCAATGCAACTGTGTGATAAAACAAAAAGTTTTTTATAAAAAAAAAGGGTTATATTTCTTAAAATTATTTTTTCTACTCCCGTCTGTAAAATACCTAATTACGCACCGATCTAGCGTGCGGGAAGAGCCACTTCTGGATTTTACCGCACGGGTTTGGGAGCAATCGGATGTTTTCGTAGATTTTACCCATGCTTTGAATTTTGACGTTTGTCAATTCTGACAGTTATGTCGGTGAATGTATTCATGTTGTTTTACGAAAATGTAGCCAAAAACTAACGGTCGTTGAAAAAATATAGTATGCAACACGTTCGGTAAACTTTTTAACACACTCGTTTATTAAACACTCGCTCCGCTCGTGTCAAATAAACTCGTGAGTAAAATGCCGTTTACCGCACTTGTTGCATAATATACTATTAAAGATCAGGAACAACCTAGAAGAATAAGCGTTATGAAAGGGTTATATTTCTTAAATTTATTTTAAAGATCAGGAACAACCTAGAAGAATGAGCGAATTTAAATATTTAATACAAGTGTTATTTGTTCCTACCGAAATTATATAAAAGCGTAAAAAAGCAACAAACTATAATTAATTCGGAATTAACGAATTAACAGAGGGTAACCAATCAGCGCAAGGCCGTCGTCAAATTTTAAACCAGCGTTGAAAATCGGTGGTGATACAACCTTCGTCACGGAGTGCCGAATGTTGTTATTGTTTCTCATCAAATCATGATTAAATTGACAAATTTTCACGTGTCATAGTTATATCTGGACTTGTGAAACTGGGTATTGCCCATACCAAGTTGACAATTACAACCACGACTTACCTTTGGGATTTAACCTCTCGGGATTAAACCAAGCATCTGAAAAAAAGAAGAAAAATTTTAGGGGGTTAGCAATGGTTAGTATATAGGTTTACGAAAATTAAGAGAGGCATATAAAAGGTTAAATTAAGTAAGCGAAAACGCCACCAATATAATATAAATAAACATTACATCGCAAATGCACAAATATATGTACAACGGTTTCCATTTCATAATTTCAAAATAAACTCGTACTTTTCGTCACGGCTACGAGCATTACTATTATATAAAAAAAAGTTTACATTTTAGTTATTTTTTCTTTCTTTCTTTCTTTAATTCCATTTTTTAGAATGTAATCGTGATAAATTAACCTTAAGGTAATCTTCCAGGAAAGTCTATATATTCGGTCCACACGTTCTAGATTCCTGCAGATATTTTCAAAAATCCATACGAATCAATCGAAAAAGTCAAAGCATAACTTTTTATACAGACACAATAGGATCGGTAGAATATTTGTGACCTTCGATGTGATGGTAAGTTATATTACTTACTGGGTTACGTCGATTGAATTACACATTCCCAAATTTTTGCAGGAGCTTACCAAAAGAAAAGTTTATTATTGCTAAAATGCGATAAAACCGCAACGCTTTACCGTACGAACGCTTAAATTTGCATTAAAATAAATATTTACAACGTTAAAAGCCCACTTACTTTATAGACTGGCAGTAAACAGGCCCATAAAGTATTGGCGCAATTTTTTTTCCTTAAGTTGCGTCAGTGCCTTTCGAAATTTGTGAACTGTATAAAGCAACTTGAACTAAGACATTCCAAATAAAATTGTCTAATTCATACTTTATTCATCCTCTATTTTCAACACCTAGTAACTGTAAACAATTAAATTCATTCTTATATTGGCTTAAAATTCTGCATACATCCTTTTTATTGTCACTATTAAATATCCTACAAATGCGTTAGACAAAAAAATCTCACAAAAAAAATTATTACATATGCCCTTTAGTTAGCTATGTTATAGTGCTTTCACAGATAACTGGTTTTGTCTTGTTGAACGCAATAAGACTATTTGTGCCGGTCCCATTGTCTAGAAGTGCTTCGCAATAAACAGTGCAGGGTCGGATAATTATAATGAAATTCCAAATGTTTAACAAAACAAGTTTTAAAATATTACTTGTGCCTACACTTATATATTACTATATACATATTTACATTATTCTATAGACTGTCCTGTGTCTCACCAAGTTAATAATAATCTGTTGAACAATATGATTGACAGTATTTTCGACAGTAATAACATTGACAGGTAAGCAATAAAACTTTTTTCACTATGGTGTTCTGGTTTTCAAACAATCTACATCAATAAAAGTCAATAAAAGAAGGGTGGGTAGGGTGTTATATTAAATATCACATATACACACCACTATTTTGCTGATTACCGCTTTGAATAACTCAATATGGAATGATTAAAACCCAAAAAACACAACATACAGCTAAGCTACCTTGGATCAATACAGAGGTGATTAACATCCCGATTAACATCGCCTTTCATTTGTAATTAATACGAAAAATAATTTAAACAAATTGTAAAAGTGATAACTGAAGTGTTGATGAAATAATAATTATTAATTCGTGATTATTTTCAAGAAAACACTTAAGTAAATAATAGATAAGCTACTAGGTATTTTCAGAAAATGCTACTTTAGTTAATTATATAATTAGAGTAGTAGAACCTAGTAAGTATTGCAATACACTTTCAATAAATTCTGCAAAAAAAAATGCCTACAACTTCCGCAAATCGACCACCACAAAGTTTCATTTGGTACCTAAATTAGAACTTTATTTGTTTTGGAAACCTGCATTCACCAAATCAGAGCCAGCGGACCAGTGTAATTTTCGTTATGATCAACTTAGCCGACCTACTGGTACGGCTTTTAATCTGATACCGATCATCGTAGCACTTAAAATGGGAGAAGAATTTTGTGACCTAATGCTTACTAATTTTAGTTTATATACATACAAACACACACTCTTTTTTGCTGAATGCTTTCAAAACTTCTAAAAGCTCACTTTGTTTATGTATTCAGAAAAATATAATTTGCTGCCATCTAGTACTGATTCTGTACTATTTGTCTCTGGAAACTAACCAAATCTACAAAATTAGAAGAGCTAGGTATTTTTAGAAAATGCTACTTGCTTTATTTATCTAATTATACAATTATAATAGTAGACCCTAATAATAATTATCGCAATTCACTTAATAAATTCTGAAAAAAAAATTGCTTAAAACTTCCGCCTCGACTTATCGATCAACACAACCTAAATAAAAACCTCATTTGTTTTGGAAGCATTGATCACCAAATAGTCAGCGGACCAGTGTAATTTTCGTTATGATCAACTTAGCCGATCTACTCATTCGACTTTTAATCTGATACCGATTATCGTAGTGGGAGAACAATTTTGTGACCTAATGCTTAATACCTATAGTTTATACAAATACATACTTTTCTATGCTGAATGTTTTTAAAACTTCTAAAAAGCTTACTTTGTTTTGTAACTGTAGTCAAGAAAATATAATTTGCTGCCATCTAGTGCTGGATTTCCGACTTTGGAAACTAACCAAATCTCACCAAATCTACAAAATTAGGAGAGCTAATCTAATTATATATTTATAGTATTAGAGCCTAATGCCTAAAACTTCCTCATATCGACGAACACAACTTTTAATTTGGTACCTAAATAAAACTTTATTTGTTTTGGAAACACTGGATTCACCAAACAACAGCCAGCGGACCAGTGTAATTTTCGTTATGATCATCTTAGCCTACCTACTGCTTCGGCTTTTAACCCCATACCGATCATCGTAGCACTTAAAGTGGGAGAAGAATTTTGTGACCTAATCTTAGTTTATATACATACAAACACATACTTTCTTTTCAAAACGTCTAAAAGCTCACTATGTTTATCACTTTACCACTGATAATGCAAATTTACAGCCGTAGGTAGCACCAACCAAAACCATTTTTCTGTGAAATTACTATATGTCATCAAAAGTTTAAAAAAATATTTTTGTTTGCGCGCAAATCATCTGGTAAAACAAATACCAAGATCCTATAGACTCTTATAAAGTATCCAAGCTTGTAAATATCAGTCAGTACATTGATATGTAGAATCAATTATATTTGATGGTCTTTGCTGGTATTCCAAAATTAAGAAAGTCGAAGAAAAAAAATGATGCAATTCCGTCATTTCTATATTCCAGATAAGATGTAAAATAAAAACAAAGTAAAATAAGTTATAGCCAATTGTCAATCCGCTACCAAATGACACGGAAAAGTGCACTTTTGTTCTGGCATCCTTGCTGTCACCTGACAGTATTTGGATTTTAAGCATTATTTCTTGTACTGGGTACGTTTTGACTGCAAAAAGTTAGATTTGACGCCAATCGTCGGAAATTCACAGTCCAAGCGATGAATAACAAAATGCATCCATTTATTACACAAATTATTATTGGACTTTGATGCTCCATACTCGCCGTACTTCCTACGTTTTCGGTCATGTTCGTCAAAAACACAACGCTTTGTTCGGATGCACCTTCTCGCATGGTCGCGTTAGCGATAGAAAACCTGTTCGCCGTGTGCATAACCAAAACCGTATCACGTGTCCCCGCGATAATAAGATCTCATCAAATAAAATACGCGACCTTTGTCGCCACGACAGCGTAAAAAGAATACACGACATATACATACTTGGAGTAAACATGACGCACAACAAAGACCTTTGTTGGGCTTTATCACCGCCGAAACTTTTCACGGGGCAACTTTTCGAATTGAGTCCGTTGAACACGTCATCGACCACCTCGTTCGCCACTTTTTTGAGCTCTTCCGCCATTACGATCCCAGTTTGAGAGACACGCACACACCACAAAACAATCGATCGCTAGAGGGTTGCTTTGTTTTCTGACAGACGCCGGCCGATTCGCGATAGCTTCTTATCACGGACAGACGAGTAAACACACGCACGAAACCAACGCGATTTGATTGCTATGAATAGACACAGGAAAGTACGCTCGATGTTATTGTGGTAAACAATAGGTGCTAGCAAAAAATTCTGTAGACGAATGCACGGATACGATAAAAGTTTGGGCAGGCGTACCCGACGACGTTATCGATTTGACAGCGCTTAAAAACAGTCCCCATATACAAGCTTAATCGAGTGGCATGGGAGTAGCTTGAGGGGGGTCAAGAAGGGCGCGATACGCCTGTGCAGCGGGCGATAAATGTTACTAAATGCTATCATCAGTTTCAATAAAAATTAAACTTTGAACCCGGTACGATTGTTACGGCGCCGAAGTACGGACTCCTTTGGGTTTATTATTAGATTTGGAAGGTTGGCGAAAATGACAATGCCCTGGTCTTTTTTATTAGGCGATGTAACGAAAGCCCCGTTTTTTTTATTGCTATTTACGTAACGGTAAGGACGGTAAAAATTTTGTATACCATATACAAAGTACAAATTGGAGCCAGGGCGTGATAATTGTTATCAATTTATTACGTCAAAGTTTAGTATTGGATAGCTACTAACGAAAGTATAATCCTCGGCAATATCACCAGAAAAATTTGAGATGGTTTTTTAGTTTTATTGTCCAATTTTTGTCATATTATGATTTATTTCCATTTTTACGCGTATACGCCATAATATTATTTTAAAAACCAGTTCGGTGGGAAAAATTTATTATTTTATAATATATGTACGTCGCTTTCCGGATGATGATTCTGCGTAATATTATCATTTATGGTAAACATGCAATTGTACCCATATAAAAATTAAACCAACGAAAATTTATAACCGTTATGATACTCGACTTTATATCAGGCTCACAAGTTTTTCGCGAAGTTGGTCCTGTATAAATATTCATTTTTTCCAGTGGCGTGTGGCTTTTTTACTGTTGACCGCTATAACTAGATTTATTGGCGATTTTATAATTTAATGTTAACGCACTTGGGAAGTAACACTTGTAATATTCATATCGAGTTTGGGTTATATTATATACTTGGTCCAGACTATACCGAAAACATCATTTTAATTGTAAGACAATTTTAATTTATTTAATACATTGAATTATTGATTTGAATTTGTTGAATTGATTCATTAATTAATGATAATTAACTTCAACCTAAAAAATATCTATCGTTAATTTGTCGTAGTCAAATATGTTTTACACGAACATTCGTCATGTATAAAGGAAAAAAAATATATAACACCAATGATATGACATGAAATAGACGAGCACGGATGTGAGAATTTTTTTGAAAACTCTCAATTTGGTACCATGACGCAGAGTGATGCAGCGGATTTCCGTTATGATACCTATAGAGAGACCCGTTCCGTATTTGGCATCACAAGCAAACATTTTCGTATTTGCGGTGAGAATGTAACACAAGGGTGGCCCGAATCATTATGTATTACTTATAAATACTGTAATCACCTATGACGTCTAATGATGACAATGAGCGTCGCCGCAGTTTGCTGACGTCGCGTTAAAATGAGCAAAATAAGAAAAATACATGATTTATCTGTGTATAGGAGAAGTTAAAAAGTACTCTAAGGGGCGATTCCTTGTGAGATTTTAACTCAAAAATGTAAATCATAAATATTTTAATAAACTTCATAATAAATATATAATATAATAATAATAATAATAAATAAATGCAACAGTTTCAGAGAAAATGGTTATTTCATGAAAATTCACATTTATTTGTGGAGTGCTGGAAAAGAAAATAGGAGGCCTGTGTTGTTATTATTGACGACAGGTATTATTGACGACAGGTATTATTGAGCAATTTCATATTTCCCTATAAACTGACTTTCTGCTGTTTAAAATGTTACAATGTTAAGAACACTCTATATGGGTGTGACCGATTTCTTTTTATTTGCATTGATGCTTTGCAAATGGCTAATTCAAATTTTGAGCAATTTATTAATATTGTTCTGAGCTTTCAAAAATATATCTCATAAGAGGTATTTCAAATACAAAGCGTATGTTGTTGTTAGAGAAATTGTATGAGAAATTGGGTATAATATCATTTAATTTTGCTCTTGTTGCATCTTATATAACCCACAAACAAAAAAATTACATTAAAAATATATGCTTTATATTTGGCAACAAACTTAATGAAGTTTGGCAAAATCTCAAACGATAATGGGCGACGGGTGACGTCATCGTTATGTTAACCAATGAAAATGGTTATAATACAATTGCACGCAGCCGCAAAAGTTTTGTATTTTAGTTTTTAATATATTAGTTTTTTGTATACAACTACTATTGCAGTATTTAAATGTTACCATATGTAGGAGTTATTTTATTGAATCGTAACAGGAAGTTTCGAAAATGTAGATATAAGCTTTGAGTGTTCAGAATTCAGGTAAAGAATTTCAGATAAAGAATTTTTATTTAATTTGAACCACTTGCAGGGAGTTTCAAAACGAATACGAAAAAGTTAAGGGGGTGAACCATTTTTCAAAATAAAGGGTTGTTTGTTATATAAACGTTGTCTCAAAAGCCGACCACTAGTTTTTATTTTTTATCTTAAGAACAAAAATAATTAGAGAACAATAAAAAAATGAGTGGAGCAGATTGAATTAGACCGTCATTAAAAAAAACTTACTAAAAGCTTATGCAATGACAACAAAATATATTTTTTTAATTTTAGCCTCATTTAGAAATTTTTATCTCCTGAATTTATTTCCAAATAAAAAATAAAATGAGATTAAAACATTGATTAACTTAACTTAACCTAAAAACTAGTGGGCTGCTGTCATGTCTTAAAGGCCATTGTTATTATTGCTTTATAGGACATTGAATTTGAATTTGAATACAAAATCCGACTAATTTAAGCAAAAATTTATTATTGTCAATTGTGCAATAATATGACTATTAATTCAATAATGGTGCAGTCTGTGCAAAATATTATTATAGGGCAACCGTGGACAAGTATTAAGAAAATTGCAGCAGAATTAAATACAACCCTATGAAAAACAACAGTTATATCCATACGACGTAAATAGCGTTAAAGCTCTTTTACCAATATATATCGAATTTAGAACGATTTGTTTTCCGACATGCAATAATTTTATTTTCTTATTTGGAAACTGTAAGCTTTATTAAAAAATATATTATTGTTCTATCTATATCAGTTTTTTCGATAAAAATATTTTTCCAGCCTATTTATAAATGGTCGGCTTTTGACACAATATTTATAGAACAAACTACCCTTTATATTAAACAGGAAATCACCCCCTTAGGATTTTCACATTCGTTTTGAAACACCCTGGATAATTACGAAATTTGATTTTTATTGCCGATTCGTTTATGGATTTTCCAATTCCAATTCAAAAGATCATATCGGAATTGAGGAAGTAGATTGCGAAAAGGTAATAAGAAAAACCATGACAATCTATTATCTAAAAATTGTACTAAACGATAAATATTAATTTGACAAATAAAAACAAATGAATGGTTTTCAAATGTGCAGTGTATCCCGACTTCTTCGTACTCTTTCTCTTTGTCTTGCTGAAGTATTTTGATAACCAATAAAGATACACACTTCTAACTTGGATCTTATCGGACTACTATTTGAGAAGAAATTTAACACGCAAGTGATATTTGATTCAGATAATAATGCCTTAGTTCAGAAAAAGTGGTATAGAAACGTGAATCATAACCATAAGAAATGACTATGTTAATGGGCATAAAACGTACAGAAAGTTGCCAAAACATAATTTTTTGAATATTTGTTTAGTTATTTATTGTTATTTATTTATTGTTCATTCATTTATTTATTTTCAAAATATCCATATAGACCATTATATAAAACAAAAGCTTTGAGAAGAAGAAATTGAAAGATATACTCAGACCTGCAAACCATTTTGATATAAAATAAACTTCGTCGTAGATTTATAGACGTTTTATTAATTTGCATAATTTATTTTGTAAAGGGTGGTAATATAAATACTGCATTTTCTTTTACAAATTTCATCCAGTAGACAATTTAAATAAAAAGGTTTTTGTTTACCTGCATTGTTAAAGCATTAAAAATAAACAATGCCTTTCATTAAAAACACGATTAGTTTTACATATCAAAATTTGTGACTTTTGAAAAAAACTAACTACGCCACTGGATCTTGCATTGAAAACCTTACCCAGACCCATAGAGAAGTATAAATTCCGTCTAAAAATGCGAAACTTTCAAAATCGCCCTGTATCTAAAACTCCATTTCTGTGTGTATCATTCATATAGCAACAGATAACATATTGACCCTAGTGCGGCTACCATATTTTCAAAAACTAACTCAACAAACCATTAAAATTTTGTATTAAACTTCTCCATCTCTGCTGGATTGCCAGACAGTATAGTGGGTGGATTTATGTAGAACAGGGTGTATAATATTGAATAACATATCTGCGACGTAATTACCCATTTTAACTAAGTACGACGCGGGATATGGTTGTTTACTTGTTTCATTTTATTCTATTTAAATTGCATTAGCAAAACGCCAAAAATAGAATTCTCGTCTATCGAAAACTTACCCAGCCCCATTTTGCAAAACAACGCCTCCGCTTCTGTAATTTTTACAGTTTCCGCCTTGCTTATTTTATCTTGGACGCTGGTTCTCTTCGATTCGTCCTCCTCTTCGCCGGTCGGTGAGGCAGCAACTTTTGTTGCTACCGGTTTTGGATCCACCGGTTTGGGTATATCCGCTGGCCCAGACGGTTCTACCGGTTTCGGGTCTTCCTTCAACTCGGGAATAGGGGCAGAAGGTATGGGTGCGATATTTCTTGTGGGCGGCTCCGGATGTAAATCTTGGACATCTTTAAAGTTTTCGGTCGACTTGAACGTTTCGGTGTAACCGAAACTTTTAGGAAGTTCTTTGGTTTTGGGTTCATCGAATTTTGAAGCTTTGAAATCGTCGCTTTCCGGCTCGCTATCGGTGTAACGATCTAACAACTCGGTACTCCCCGTTACCGACTTTTCTTTGACGTCGCGAATGAGTTCTCTTTCGTTATCCAGGAACGACTTGATCGCACCTACATCGTGTTTTAATTCTGGTTCCACTGGCTTGAAAGGAGCCGACACCTCGTTTAAAAATTTATCCAGTTTCTCGTCGGCTTCTTTTCGATCGGGAAATGGATCGGCACTGGCTAATATATTGGAATCCATTTTTTCTGGAATTAGGATGCGATCTGCCAGACTGTCACCTGCGTGAGCACCGGCAAATTTTTCAACTACGTTTTCATCGATTTTCACGTGTGCATGCGTATCCGCGGCTGACGTATTTAACCCCAAAAGATCATGTGTTTCGTGCAAATCCTTTAAAGGGCTGCTGTCGTGGCCCAAATGTTCGAAATCGTCGAGGGAATCACTTTCTCGTTTTAACAGTTGCTTGAAGTCGTCCGCGGGCACTTCGCGATGTTCCATAATAACCGAAATGTGTCAAACCGAATCACTGTTAAATTTAGAATTTCTAATTTAACACGTACGGATGGAAGAACCGGCCCAACTTTCACCAGAATGTCAAATTTAAGTCAACGAAATGTAAAATTCACTCAACTTTCGATCAAAATGCCCGATTATTCTTTGTCGGCTGTTGCAAAAGTTGAGTTGTTTCCCCTCAACGAGTCTGACTCAACGGTAAACAGCGGAGGGTGGGAGAAGAGTGAATCAGATGCCGGGTCATTGGCGTACGGCCAAATCCTTTCGTGCGTGACGAATTAATCGATAACAAAGTACGAAATATTTCATTTTTTGCGCCGCGTGTGTGTACGCTGACAATTCGATACACTGTTAAATCGATGGGTTTTAAATCCGAAAATCGATTTCATCAAAGCTTATTACAATTTAGACCTTACGAGTATTTAAAATTCGCATATGTTTTTTTTGTAGAACGGAGGTTAGCGTGATACTGGTTTTTGAATATGCACGTGACTTAATTATTATTATTATCATTATTATCATTTTTTTGCTGAGAAACATATAACCTCATCATCGTCATCGTCGACGTCATAACATGTTATCTGCATTTATATTTAAAAAAAAATATTCCTGACAGCTCAGTTTTCATTTGAAAACTGTCGATACGATTTGCCGCGAAAAGGGATAAATATTTACAACTTTGCAAATAAGATAACAAGGCGTTTGAGATACTTTTGAAGATTTGAAGAGTAAAACTTTACTTTTTGATAGTTTGACGACGCATTTTCTTTAATACCAACAAAAAAAAACAATTTGTAACATCAGATAATTTTTTTGTGACGTTCATCACTTAAATTAATATGATATTTAGATAGAAGTGTATCAATCAAAAAAATATATTATTTTGTCACCCATTTCTAAAAACAAATCGTACATATTGTACATATTTTTAAATAATAGTGTCAATACGTATATGCTCAACAACAACAACAACAGAATAACAAACGAACTAAAACTAACCAAATAATTGCTTATTTCTACACAATTAACGAATTGTAAATACTCTAGAATATTGAATGACACTACTTTTAAAAAGCTTAATCTTGAGCTATTAGCCATAATTCTAGTCAGAGTAAAAATTTTACTATCAAACAATGTCAAATAAATCAAGTAAATATCCAATTCACATTTGTTAACGCTTGGCTAAGTTTTTTTGCCCTCCACCAATGCTTATCAATCACGTGAGAGTCAAAATTTGCGGTTTGTTTCAGAACTAGAACCTCCATGCATCAAACGGTCTTAAAAAATAAATAATAATTTTTTTAGACGGGTTTCTGATATTCAAAATTGCCTGCATTGTCTTACAGGTCATCCGATATTAGACAACCAATCAAACTTATTACAAGTTCCGCAACCGCAACGCGCGTGTGCTTTCTAGATCTGGGTTACGTCTTGCAGTTAAACGAAATTTTTGCATTGGTCGGGTAACTTTTTGGAGGTTAGATTTGTGGTGATGATGGAAGTCGGCGGTTGTCAAGACAGTTTTCGAATTGAGAATGGATTTAAAAAGCGCAAAAAGCATCAAAGTTGTAGTAACGTGAGTAAAAAGATTTTTTTACATTGTTTTATTAACAGTAGATGTGTAAATGTGTTTTAGGATTTTATCCCTTTAAGGAATAGCAATAAAACATTGGAGGAAAACCATCCAAAATTGGTGTGTAACAAAATTTTTTACACCACACAAAATGTGAAACCTCTATTCAAACTATCTGCACGATCGATTATACATTCCACTCTTTAATTGAAATTTATTAATGGTTCAATTAAAATTGATAAACCTTGTTGCTTCCCAATTTTTATAGTTATCTTTCGCTTGTCTCTTCAGAAATTGAATTCATACCTTCCATAAAATTTAAATGCTTCAGGGAGTAGAAAATTATTGTAGAATTTGAATTTCATTGTTGGTGTATTTTATGATTACCCAAGTAAGATTTGTGTTAGACAATTTCAATAGGTGAAATAGTAAAAAATGAATACTTTACTTATCATTTTTGGTTTGGTGATGGAGTATGATTGATGATGACTAATTTAGAGTATTTTTTAGATAACACCAGACATACAAAACGAGAGTGTCGGCTTGAAAAATGTAAGTTAATCACGTATATTTTTTATTAAAAACTTTGGCTATCTGTGTTTCATTTTGCAATGAGTGGTATATGTAGATTGCAATGTTTTTTCCTGGTCTACCCTTATTTATAGATACTCAAATAATATTTACACCTTCAATTTTGGGAATTAAAATGATATTAATATATTATAGCTTCATAGCATAGTAATCCTGAATAACAATCCTTTGACATTCTCATTTTGCAAAAAAAAGTTAAGATTTTTATTTCGCTTCAAGTTAAAGTAATGGTTATCCCGATATTATTCCATTGAAAATTTATAGTAATTGATACCATTTTTAGCTAGAGAAATTCTACTTTTTAAGCTCTTATCGATGTTAAAATCTCTTGCTGTATTTTTACACTTCTAAGTAGTACTTTAAATAACACTTTTAATACCATGTCCCCGTAGCATGCATATGCATGCTATATGCTTATACATTTTTTCTTCAAGGTTAAATTATTATATGGGCAAAATATGCTTTTTAAAATTTTTATTTGTGTGCGTAAATTGTGACCAGAATAGAATGCTTTTAAAAAGTTTCAGCTTTGAATGATCTGTTGTTGTTGATTTTGGTTAAGTAACTCGTTTCTGATAAACATATTTTGCGGTTTTAATTGTCCCATTTCTTCCATTGCCGTTATTGTACTAAAAGGCGCTCTGTATGTATATTGACCATTATTTTTATGTATCCTTAATGATCCAGTATTTGAGTTTATATTATATGAAAGTGACATTTACTAAACTTTGATAAAATTCGTGTTGATTTGGACGAAATTTTGCATTATCATTGAAAATTAATATTTATTTAAACATTTGAGAAATATTTAATTAAAATTGCCAGTTATGTGTATTTATGATCAGTGTTTTTCTTCTTCTGTTAATTTTTTGTATTTGTCATAATATGTGTGCTGCTAAACTTTGTCGTATAGTTTGATGGAGCATTTTCGGAAAACTTTCCTTATCCGTTGGCTCACGAACGTTTTATCCTTAAAACCATAAATTATTTTATCAAACCCTGTCGACTTGTAACAATTAATTACGTTTGTGAGACTGGTGTATCTAATCGGTAGATGATGAAGCACATTTTTTCTAAAATTAAATATTTGCCACGGAAAAATTGTGGTACACGCATATACCAACTAGGTGTATAGAGGCCCTGCCTATCCTGATAATTCATTATACGTATGCGAGGCCAATATTAGTTTTTCAGTGACGATTTCATCATGAAGTTGGTTTGTGACTAGCAGAATGTCCCTTTTTGATATTAAATCCTCGTTCCTAAATTTATTCGCGAAATAGAACTTTTTCTAGTTTTTGTCAAATTTTTGCACCAGTTCAGTGATGCCAACTGATCAAATAGCAAGGTTATGTTATTGTTAACTAATATAGCTGATTAACTATTATAACTAATAGACCATAAAACTATTTATAATTAGCGTGATAACACAATTTCGTTAATTTACTTTTTGAAAATCGTTCTAATTGTCGTATTACTCTACAATATTAGAAAGGCTACGATAAGTTTCACCTGTGGCTAGCCAGAATTCTTAGGCTACTATAAGTTTTTTATCTTCTATGCTTTTCATCCTCGAAATTGTGTACATTTGTGAGCTTTGAGACGGTTCAGTATTTTTTCAAACCTTTCTTTTGACATTCTCAAAAACTTTAAACTACTCAGCGTCCTTTTCAAAATCATTTCTTTGGATCTTAGTTAGCAAAAAAATGTTAGCAACAAAGACTGTTAGAAGGCCACTTTTTTTATTGTTCTTGTTTATTTTTTATTTTTTGTCTGTGTTTCAAATAAATAGGAACTATTATGTCACATAACAACAAAACAAACTGCGCTAAATTCGTTACTTTTTAATTTTTACTGTTTTGTCCTATTGCAATGTTCATTACATTGCAACGTATACTTTTAAATTATACCATTTGATTACAAACTGCCAATAAATTATTAAAAGTACTTTTTTATTTTCGTTTATTTTTCTATAATAATAATAATCATCAGACGTGGTGTTTTTTTTTGGTTAACGTTTAAAGGTCTATAGTCAGTCTTATTAAGTGGTTTGTGGGAATCAATCGATGACCACGGTGGTCTGTTAATTGGAAAGTCTTTCATTAATTGCCTATTTACTCGAATGGTATACGGGGTCTAATCCAGAAATATTTATTAAAATTAAAGGGTTAGAAAATTTAGATGTGTAGGTTAAGTTTGAAGAATATTTTTTTAATTCTCTGTTCGGTTGGTTGGATTAATATTAGTAAAAATATCTGTGAACAATTTTTTTTTGTGCAACGCAATAGGAAAAATATTTGTATTCTCATGGAAGCCAATTGTGGTCAGTGGTCACCGAAATCAGTTGCGGTCTTATGAAAGTGTAATTTTTTTAACCTAACTAATTTGGCCACTATGAATAAATAAAAAATAATAGATAACTAATAAAAAATATGTTTCTATTGACTGCAAAATGGGAAAAGTGGGTGTTTTTTTCTTTTTCTAAGAACGCGAACAAAGTCCGAATGCAGCAAATAGGTAATAAACCGGCAGAAAAAATACATAATCAAATAAGTGGTATTATTATGTGATTAAACTTGCTTTTAATTGCGGTAAAATCATTTAACTTGGCAAGAAATATTAGTTGGAGGTGCGTAATTTGAGCCGTGAGGAGGAACGCGACTTTAGGAGGTAGTATTTCTCCGATGATGAAGATTCCTGCTTTTTTCGCGGTATGGTCAATTTATTTATTATTTACAACTAGCGGCTTACTCGAGTAATAAACTAGACTCGTTGATTTCCAGATATTTTGGTGGAAAGCATTTTTATTTTAAACCTTACTTTGCAAGTAAAATACAAAAGAAATTTTTCGGATTAAGCTGACTCAATTTTTTGTGTGAAATATTTAATCTCTAATTTTATTTTTATTTTTAGTTTTTCTATATTTAGTTCTACAGAATTCGACCAGGCAAGAAGGGTTAACCATAATGACCATTCTGGAAGTCTATAATATTTTTGGAAAATAGTATCTAGTTTAAACCATATTCACAAACGCATTTAAAAGTTTCTCTATTTAGCTAAACATTTAAGTATTGCGTAAAGTGATGTAATTGTTTTCATTAGCCTATGCCCTATAAAAGGCAATTATAACAAAGCATCCAAGTTGGGATTTTAACCCATTTGCAGAGCATTAGATATTTCAGCATAAACACGACACCAAATTGTTTAGTAGATAAACAATGTCGGGTGTTATTAGGAGTGTGTGTGTGTGTGTGTATGTACACGTAATAAAGTTTGCACATAAATATTGCGTTGCATATTCCATTACGGAGCGGGAATTTGTTAGAAAATAATTCCTGCGCGACGAAATATGTTATATAATATTGCAAAAGAAAAAATTTGGAACAGACATTTCAATCCCTTCAGTGAACTTAATGAGGGGGTTCAAATGCGACCCTCGCCATTGGAGTCGGCTGTTCTAACAACATTCCGTTTTCAAAATGGTTTTTTTGCCCATTTACTGTCGGATTTCCTCTTACGAAATGTAAAGGTTCCGTTAAGAGGTTCGTCGGCTTTAATTTCCGCGAGTTTATCCCACCTCTGATATAAGACAATAATAGATACAAAATAAGTAGCAACGATGCGAAAGGGACAGACCTCTTAAATAACTATTGACGAAAGTTAATTTTGCAATCAAAGACCTTTGGTCCAATTTGTATTTGTTACGATTTGTTCGTTCGGATTTTTATGTTTGTTCGGTTTGCAGGGTTATATCAAAGAGAAATTTCGCGATCAACATGGACACCCGAAAACCAAAGTGCTGCGAGAATCGTTCGAACCGCCCACGTTTGTCACGGCCGCCATGACGCAAATTAGTTTTTATATATTGATGTTTCTCGGATTCCTCAGTCAGCTTTTGTTTCCCCCAAAGTTGGTGAAGGAGACGGGTAGAGCTGGATATCCGCCCCTATATGATAGGTAAAACATTATA
The DNA here is from genome assembly GCF_029955315.1 of Cylas formicarius. Classification (NCBI taxonomy): domain Eukaryota; kingdom Metazoa; phylum Arthropoda; class Insecta; order Coleoptera; family Brentidae; genus Cylas; species Cylas formicarius. Next base: position 14,500,351 of record NW_026844352.1, on the reverse strand, counting down.
ATTTGTGCGTGCAGCGGTATTGTGTATTGTGGTACTCCTAATTTTGATGTCACGTTTTTAAATTTTTATGTTTGTATGTATGTCTTCAAAATAATATGGAAGTTGTTCAAAGTATTTTTTTAAATCTTAAGTTTAATCTATAATCCATTTATCTATCTTTAGTCGATTTAATCAAAAGACATTGTTTTTATTGTGTGTGAAATAATATATGAAAAAGAAGAATTGTTTATCCATCCCATATGTTTGGATTTATTTTGAACTTCAACAAATTGTATCCTGGAGTGTAACATACTATTGCTCACTTTCCAGATTTTCGGCTTTTTACTCAAGGTACGTCTACAGGCGAATACGAGATTGTTGGAATTATCCAATATGTAGCGTGCCTGGCAGCGAAGTAGTGTTGAAGGATAGAGTTTCGAAAGACAACGGTTGGACATTTGAGTTAGTTTTCACACAAGTTTTTGAAATACTTTGCTCTGATGTACCTTCTTTTTGGGTAGATTTACCGGTACCAAAACGAAATGCCTTAACTTAGCTTCCTACAACTATTTGGGCTTCGCCGAAGCCTCTGGTCCTTGCGCTGAAGCGGCTATAAAATCCATTTACGAATATGGAATTAGTACAGGGAGCACGAGGCAACAATATGGAACTTGTGCTTTGCACGATGAGTTGGAGTCACTAATGGCAGAATTTGTTGGTAAGGATAAGGTTTCTATCTCTGTGTTGTATTCCTTTGTTTAGCATAAGCAAGAAAAATAACAGTATAGTGATGAGTATGAACCTAGTTGTTCAATTCTAGTGTTGCAATTTAGCATTTTGTGTTTGCTTTAGGTGCTGAAGATGCAATAACCTTTGGAATGGGCTATGCAACAAATTCATTAAATATCCCCACTCTGTTAGAACCAGGTTGTTTGGTTATCAGCGACGAAAAAAATCATGCTAGTTTGATTTGGGGTATTAAACTTCAGAGTGTAGTTGTAAAGGTGTTTAAACATAATGGTGAGTTGGAAAGAAAGATTTACCATTACCGAGGAAAATGCGTTGCTATAATTGCTAGATGTATCTCATTTGGAAGATCTGCTTAAAGAAGCAATATATTATGGGCAGCCTGATCAGCCGACGGGTGTATACAAACCATGGAAAAAAATTCTTATAGTTGTCGAAGGTGTTTATAGTATGGAAGGTACAATTGCCCGTCTTCCTGAAATCATAGCACTGAAAAAAAAGTACAAAGCTTACCTTTACTTGGATGAAGCCCACAGTATTGGTAAGATTTATTTGGAGTTGTTTTGTTGCAATCGCAGAAAATTCGGTCTCAAAGTAGATTTTAAGGTGCTATGGGAAAACACGGTAAAGGAGTTGTGGACTATTTTAACTGTGATCCTAAAGATATAGATGTTCTTATGGGTACATTTACAAAAAGTTTTGGGAGTGCTGGGGGATATATTGCTGGCTCTAAGGTAACACCTACACAGACCAAAAACATAAAATTATATCACAAAGTCTTAGTACAAGAGGAATGCTGGTTTTAGAAATTTTACTTTGCTTTTGAAAAATTGAAATAAAGATTATAACTTCAATATGTTGTTATAGTTTAACACTCCAATTTTAAAAAATGCACAATGAAATTACTACTTTTAAATACTTGAAATGGCGGGTGCTAGGTGGCTACCACAAAATCATTTCTTCAATTGTCTTTAGTTTTTATAATGGCTCACTGATCATTTCGGCAATTTCTCTTGGTCACTAAAACTGGTTTTGTAGAACTCATCACCATACAAATGGTTTTATTTGTAGGAATTAATTACATATCTGCGTGAAGAGAGCTATGCTTCTCAACATGCTTGGGCCATGTCGCCTCCTTTGGCCGCCCAGATCATATCAGTTTTAAAAATATTAATGGGCAAAGACGGAACCAATGAGGGACAAAAAAGAATAGAAACGTTGGCGAGGAACACTAGGTACTTCAGGATGAGGCTAGAACAAATTGGAGTAATCATTCATGGGAATGAAGATTCGCCCGTTGTTCCTTTGTTGGTGTATCTCTACTCAAAAATTGCGTAAGTGTGGGCAAAATAATTTGATACATGAAACTTTAAGAAAAATGAAATTTTTTGTATCACACTATTGCAGGATTATGGTACGAACTCTCATAAAAGAAAAAATAGCAACAGTTGGTGTAGGGTATCCAGCTACTCCGCTATTCGAAGGTCGAATCAGGATCTGTTTGTCGGCCGGTCACACCAAAGAGCAATTAGATTACGCCTTAGATGTCATTGATAGAGTGGCAGATGAATGTGGTCTGAAATATTCAAGAAAACCTCGCGATCTAACACCAATAGACTATGATAAAATCAAGGTTTATTCTCATATATGATAATAGAGGAGTTTATCTCTATTTTTTTCAGAGTTTTCAGCTCAGTATTTTATTTCTCAGTATGTATTTATTATTTTCGTCTTAGTAATCTTATTAATTAATTTTTAAGTGAAATGCGGGAATTAGCAGAGTTTTATTTTTATGATAAAAATTTGTTTTAACTTATGGGGACTAAAAAATCTCAGGTTTTTATTACCTGCAAGAAATGAAATATATAATTAATTTGATATTAAAAGTGAGGAATATTAATTTTAAAGGGCTATTAAAACTATTATTGCAGTTTATTTTTAAATCGCTACAAAACAAATAATAAGCAATTTTGTTGTTGATAACCAATCAAAGTTTTGTTTGTGATCTGAGTTTTTGATTTTTCCCCTACCAATGGGCTTGTTCAATCGTGCACAACTTTTGCAAATAATCACTAAACAGGATGGCTTTGTTGTTGTTTCTCTTTGAGAAATTACCATTTTGCTTCCCACATTCGGTAGTTTATGAAGTAGAGCCCGGAATACATTAATTAAAATCTTGTCAGACAACAAATGTATAGTCTAGCACAGTTGTCATAGTTCTACATAACCATAAAATAAAATCCTGCGCTGAGTAGAGGCATCATAATTTTTCGTCGCTGTGATTGATGTTGAACGGCTGACCTAAATCATCTTCCTGCATCCTTCAGCAGATATTGATATTACAGTTGTGCACATCTGAACACTCCCATTGATTTAGTTTTAACAATGTCTAAAACAAAATTTGGATGGGGATCTGTCACAATAGACTCAGAAGTAACAACCACGTTGAAGTTAATGCTCATACTATTATAAAAAGTAGCAGTAATAAAGAGATCCAATTCGCAGCATTTTTCAAAAACCAAACATGTTATAACCTGGGGGGGGTCTACAATCAAAATTGTCCTTTTATTTGTTGTCAACTAGGCTAGATTGTTGAAGCATAACAAATGGTTCAGTTTAATTTGAAATGTTGAGCATTTTGTTTATTTTAGCTATTAGTAAAATTTTATAAGCGCACCTCACAGAGCCCTGCTTTTAGCAGTCTCCTCACACAAACTATATAATTATTTAGTGTTAGTTTTGTGGCGTTATTACAAATTATATTAATTGTTTATTGCAAAGTTTGGTAGGTGCGCTTACATAGAAAAAAATTCTAACACTGTTCAATGAAAACAACCGACAAAAATCTGGCTTGCTCTGCACTAAAAATACTTGTTTTGTAGGGGCAGGCAAGAGTTCGATTTTAGTTAAATAAAAACATCGTTTTCGATTCTTTATTACACTTTCTACAGTCAAAGTGGTTTTTGCATGATTTTTGTATCAAATAGGCTGAATAGTAGGCTTTTCAAAATACCTAAAGTTTATAGACCTATTAAAAACAATCATGGACCATGCTGTTATAGATCAGTACACTAAAGCCTAATTTTCTATAAAGTTCATGATATTCGTAATATTCATGTAATTAAAGAAAATACAAGACTCCTCGGTCATATTTGAAATAAAGAGAAAGTTTTACAATTGTGTAATTTTCTTTTGGACGCATTTTCTGCATCATTATTGTCCAATTGCTCCGAACTAATGTACCAAAATTCCAGCGTTAAATCGTTTTTCCCTTGCACGTATTTGCCTGCATCAGAAGTTTATACATTCAGTCCACATAGATGACTAAAATATTCGATTTGTCATAGAAAAAAGCATAAATGCGGCCAACTTGGTGGCCGAATAACGATAGTTAATAAAGAAAGCCGATTCTAGGAAAAACCGTTGCGAAACAAGATTTACTTGGCGTCGAAGTGAGTTAATTATGTATCGCATCTGCGTCTGAAACGCTGATTCTGAACATCTTAAATATGTTATATCTACAAGTACTGTTATTTAAAATTTGATAATTGCTTATGTGTCGGTTAGGCTCTTTAGTACCTAGTTCAGGTTCAGGTTATACATATATCCTTTTTTTCGTATATGCTGTCGTAAATTTTATATCTACAGCAACAAAAATAAAACTTTATTTCAGAGCCATACTAATCACTTTTTGATTTAATTTTGAAGAACTGAAATTGGAATAGAATCGTACTTCAACTTAAGTTAAGCTCGCTATATTTTACATCGAGTAAAGCATCGGTATCCTGCAAAAATATATTTAAAATTAATAGCTATTGCAGGTAACTCAGGTAACAGGTATTAAAGGTTGGGATCAACACCACAGAATAACTTTGTGTATTCTATGGTGACTTTTTGTTGTAAGAGTATTCTGTGGTTGAAAGTGTAGTCGTGTGTTGATGCGCATGTACTTTCAATAAATAAACTGAGCTGATTAGTTTCAGTTATTACACCTTTTTTGTAAAATCTGTTTAGGTGCAGTGCTATTATGCATAGCGTCCATGAAACACATTTAATGTTGATGGTTTAATTGTTCATCGTAGAAACATTTTGAGGGCTGTAAAACAAAACAATTAATGCCAGAAAACTACTTAAATGATGAAAAATGATCTGTTACATATTTTTTTATTCGAAGAACTCATTAAGGATCATACGGCAATGGATGTGATTTAAATTTTATATGCTGTTTTCCATTTTTTTTATATTTAAAACAAACTTTTAAGAAGATAAATTTCTCGGGTTATTGACGTGACCATTTAAATAAGCAAAATAGGGGGCCCAAAAAAAGAATCGAGGAAGTCGATTAAATTTCAACATCATTTTTACTGAATCACATTTTCAGCATGTTTTCGAGGCGCCAAGTTTCTTAACACATGAAATTGAGGTGACTAATTCATTCATATTAGTTTTCGCGGAAGCGAAACTACTTAGGTATATACGCAAACAATTTTTTTCATGTAGTTCCATTCATGTTAGCGTCTATGATTTTCAGTGATTCATTGATGTTTCTGAAAGTCGATGAATTACTAATAATTTTCGTACGATTTTGGACGATCTAGGCCTTTTCTCGTTTGATTTGAAAATTCGCCGTCGAATGTATCGTGTGTGTGATCGCGTGGTGAGTACATATAAAATAGCAAAATCTGAAATTTGAATTTGATTTTTAAAATCCACAGATATGCCTGTATTGTAAAGAAATAGGTTAATAATGGGTATAATTAGGCAGTGTAGCCTATATTAAAGGAACAAGAAATAGAAGAAGCGCGCAATATGGTACAAATAATAAAAAGCGAGTTTGTGTTGTTTGATTAAAAAGTAGGAATTATATTATGAAATAATTTCCCTGTTAAATAATAAACTAAATCCTGAAAAGCTCCAATTTTAATTTGCTTCATTGATTTAAACAAATCTTTTCGTGCACCTTATTGCACCTAAACGGCCACTTGGAATATTCTGTTCCAAAGACAAAGGGCCCAGACTGAATGGGATAAATGTTAAAACAAAGTGATAAAAAAATAAAATCGAAATACAGAAAATTCAATTTTAACGGAATATCATCAGGTTCGTCTAAACTAACTAACCAAAACTAACTTGAGCTTTCCTCTATCTTTAGATGAATTTTAAACGCCCCGTAAAAATGCAATATTTTGTTGATAGTTTTTTAGAACTGGAATATTGATAATGGCACAAAACCTTTGATGGACTTCCCTTTTTGGTTCACTATAGGTACATATAGATTTATGATTGTTCCATGGATATCCATGAGATGTGATGTGATGACAGTTCTACGGATATGAAAAACATACGTCCTTTGTTCGTATTTTTCTGATATCAATTAAATTATTTCAATCCGACAACCTTAAAAGGTCAATTTCTTAATATATTTATTTGGAAAAAACATAAGAAATACAAGAATACTATTTAATAATTAATTCCCTATTTCATAGAGTTTAGATTTAAGCTTACTAATTGATACTTGCCATAAATCGTACTCTGAGAGGCTTTGATTACACACTTTACACATAACAATAATACTATAATAGTGTTGGTATTGTCTACGTAAAAATTTAGCAAATTTCGTGTTATATACGCCAGAACTTGAATATTAATTTGATTTAATAATTCGGGAGGATTAATCATATTTAAAAATTTGTATAAAAAATTTACTGCAGTGACATTTCTACTGTTTTGTGGAGAATTAAGATTATATGATTCTATAACCTATGTCTTTGGTATGTGCATTTCGTACACACCAGTTTCACGATAATACCTTATTTTGAACCTTTACGATTTTATACTTATGAGTTTCATATAAAAGAACAATATTCATGTATAGCTCTGACAAATGTTGTATACAACGTTTTAACACATATTAAATCAAAATTCTTACAATTTCTTATGATAAAACCATACACTCTTGATGCTCTGTTTGTTATATCATTTATACGTGCCCTGAAACATAACTGAGTATCAAAGGTTACACCAAGATCCCGCATCTCCACAACTTTAGCCAACACTGATCCCCCAATTTTATGTTCAAATTCTACTTGTTACTTCTTTCAACTAACGCTAAGCACAAAACATTTATCAGTATTAAAATGTGATTTATTTTTTATAGTTTCGTCATATATTCTCTAATGTCTTAGAGAGTCAATGTAATTTTTAATTATAGCGAGAAATTGATATATTGAGGTTGTTTATATATAATATATATTTTTTTACGATATGTATATTTATTTACTTAGTGCTTTAGAGTAGAGAATTTGAACTTCATTGATGTATTCAATAAACTTTTTTAATCCACTTTTTTTATTCCTTTAAGACAATCTAAAATGAAATTAATGGACGTCCACTATGTGTAATTTGATCTTCGGTGGGGCGTCTTTATTAAACATTTTATGGAGTATCTATTCTGCACACATTCATTTCCGGCATATTAGTGACAATACCAATGTCCATTGTACGTACTATGTATTGTGTTGTGAGGGTAAAGTTTAGATTTGGTTAGTTTAGATACATTTTCATATATGCAGAAATAACCCACAGATAAAAGTTGTATATTTTTAATGGAAAACTATATGGATTGGAACAACTAATGATCCTCGTATTTGAACAAGACGGCGTTCCGTTTCATTGTGTAGTACATGTTAAACATAATTTAAATGAAAAGTTTAATGAATGGATCAGAATAAAATGGAACAATAAAATGGCCACTCAACTGTCCTGACCCGAGAGAACATCTGAAAAACCTGATTAGAACGGAAGTTCAAATTCTAAGTGAAGAATATTGAAGAAAATGAGGGAACAGTTAATCAATTCCATTTGTAAAACTAATTACCTACGTATTATATAATACCTACCTAAATTATAAGTTCTAAAATATTTTTAATGTTGCTTTTAATTTAACAAATATTTCGAAAACTATTGAATTTAGGTATAGGGTATTAAGTTCCAATAAAGTATTAGGATACATTATACGAAATGTTCTCTTCTTTCTGTATGATTGTTGAAATTTTTCATAAAATCGATAAAACTTCTGAAACTTCTGAAACTTCAATCAGAGGTTAGTGACTGGTAGTTCTCTTTGAGCCAATTTAGCCCTCATATTTGGTTTAACAAACGTTTCGAAAATTGATTGTTTCTCTCATAGCGAACAAGGCATTTTATATACGATAAGATATAATATAAATAAACACTTTGCTTTATGGTGACGACCTTCACAGCCACCTAAGATATAAATTATAAATTTTAGACTATTATTTTATTTTTCAATGTCGCTTTTATGTTTATTGGATTTGAGTATCAATAAACTCTTCTTTCAGGCTTTTCGATATTTTTCTTATGGAAAAATTGACATTTTCTTTAACTTTTAGTGAAATAGGCTGAATGTTTGTTAAAATTTTTCATAGATTCGATCAAAGATTTTTTTGTCTGGAATGTTCATTCGGGGGTTAATTACACGTAGTTCCCTTTAAGCCAATTTAGCCTTCTTATTTGCTTTAAAAAACGTTTCTAAAATTTGGGAATAAAGGGAGTTAAAAAACAAAAAAGAAAAGGAAAAATAGTCCCATCGTATCCTTTGAATAAAAAAATTTTCGGGTTACCAATGGGATAATATCCAACTCAATATGAATCATGTGATAGATGTATATCATAATAGATTTGACCCTTTAAAAAATATCTCCATTGTCTACTTGTAAATTTTATGAAATCACAGCCCTTTAAGAGTCGTCCCAAGTTATTTATTGATATATTTGAAATGTTACGTTAAAAAAACGTGTTAATTAATAATTGTTAATATAAAAAAATCAAAACGAGAAATATTTGGCACTTGTTAAAAATAATTCTCGTAATCTGAAAACAATCCGTTTATATTTCGTACAACCTCCCCACTGAAATACCAACTGCTACGTCGAAAGCTTCTCAGAAACCACCTACGGCATGAATCAGTTTCGTTGGCGGCGCTTCACGATGATTGAAAAGCTAACCGACCCAACTTTGAAATCGACAAGCAGTCAATCGCGTGAAGAAACCCTCAGAGAAAACACAGAGTTTCAAAATTTCAACAGTGCCGAGTTACTCACGCATTTGCTTGGGAAAAATACGTCTGCGAATATCAGCAACCGGAAGTGGAAGAACACGGTGATCAGGAAACGGGTTAACGGTTTTAGTGATTCATTTTCGTCGAAATCCGTAAGCAAGGACGAGATCCGTCGGGCGGGATGTTCGAAGAGTTTTTTTGCGAAATTTTCGTCTCCAAAATCGAATAAATACCGGGCGTTGTTCGGGGAGGTTAACAGATTCGTGCACGCCGGCGACTATACCAACAAAAAGTATGGAATTATGGACGAAAACCCCTACGTTCCAAAACATTTGCCGGATCAGAAAGTGAAGGACCGGCGCGATGAGACTTCAGAGGCTCAGTACGGCGGTGATCCGTCGGAAAGGGGAGAATATCTCGAGTACGATGGCTTAGGCCAAAAAAAAATCCAGAGCTACCCGGTTAAAGAAAAAGTACAAGACGTCGATCAAGCAGAAGAGTTTAAAAGTTTTCCGGAAGAAACCCGCACCTACAGAGACCGAGCCTTTTTGTACAGGAACTCAAGCGAAGAGAATAGTTCCGGGATTATTTCACCTGGACATTTAATAGAAGAGGATACCAATGTTAGTGGTCCTTTTTCTGACGAGGAGTTGGTTAATTTTCCCGCTGGCGTTTTGTCCGATGAAACCTTAGACTTCATACTTTCCGGCACCGACAAGAAATTGCATATCGTACCACCCGCTGAGGAAAATGCGGGCGGCAGCAATGAGCTTGATTCTGGATCTGACATGGTGTCGTCTCTTAAAAATATTCGACTGGAAGAGAATTTCAGTGATGAAGAATGTTTTAGACCCGGCGAGAACGACAACGATATGGTATTAGTTCCTTCCGGTAAGTTCATGAATATTCTTTTTCACGATCTAGTTTGCCGGAAAAATAACAGTTACTAGATTCAATCTGAAGTTGAAATTTTTCTTGTAGGCGTAATACCCCCTCAACAATTAGTATAATACCCATGTTGAGGAGGCGGCTATCTTTTTAAAATATTTGTCTTGTTCTACAAGAACTGGGTATTAATATAATTTAAAATAATTATTACAAATGAAATAGATTTATTGTACTCAAGTATTAGGATCAATTACAGAGCAGATAACGTCAGAAAATAATATTGATTTAATCTGACCCACTAATGCACTAAATTGTTATGGCACCGCGAAAATAATCCCTAGTTCCCTGTATAAAATTCTAAGAAAAAAAACTATTTTTTATCACGTTCAAACGACAACTTTTGATGTAAAACATATATTTTTTAATTCCGGTGACGTCCGTACTTTATTTCAAAATTTTGGGTTTTAACATTTTTGCTATAATTATGGCGATTGTGCAATGCATCAAAAAGGTTTTTTTTTCTTGAAATGAAGAGATAAAATGTGTTTCAAATTAAATGCTGATTTTAAATATAATTTTTATTTTTAGGAATAAACTGCGGCGCACCATTTCTTTAAAAATATTCCATACAAATCGGGTCGCACGTCACTAGTAAATTTTTAAAAAATATCTGAACAGCTAAAAAAAATAAATACAAAAAATTATAACTTTTCTTCCGGATTTCAATAATATAAAGTTTGCCTATGTTATTTTCAGTCGTTTTTAAAATATTGACTCTTAAATTGTGGGTGAAATTATAAAAAACTTAAATACATTTTTGTGACATGAATTTGGATTTTTATTTTTATTAATTTTTCTTTAATTATTTGGATTAACAGAACATAACAAAAACTATGATGTAATAACAAATAGCTCAATTTTATTTATTTAATTTAATAATTATTTACTCCATTTCCTCATCTTATCCCCATTACTTATTTATTTATATCTGCTATTTTCTCTTGTATTTTTCGTCGCAACGGTTCCAAGCCCGATCGAAATATGTTTAATGGATTAAGGTCGGGGTTATTAGCTGGCCATCATGTACCAAATGCGAAGTCTTTCCTTCGGTTAGTTCAGATATGTTATGGTGCGCAGTGCGGTCTTGGTGCCTTATAACTTTCATTACATTGTTGCAAAACATTAAGGTGTCTAATTCCAATTGAATTTCCCTTAAGATTAAGAGGACCTATAGATCTATTCTTTATTTAGCTTTGGTTAATTTTGGGCACATCCAACATGAGAAGAGGCTCGTCATTATATTTTAACAACTTGATGTTTCCGTAGTGTTTTGTATTGAACATGCCTGCTGTGCAAAATGTTGCTTCCTGTGAAAATAATATTTTTATTACAAAATCTGTCTTTGGCTTTTTCTGTTCCTCACTTAAATTTTGAACGAATAAATAAATCTTTTTAGTATTTTGTGAAAATTAAAATATTTAAATGAGTGTGAAATTTAATTTCGTTATTTTATCTGTTTCCCTTGAAAGTGTAATAAAATAATGGGGATCCATTTTCATTTCTTGACACAACTAGCTTGTTCTTCTTCTGAATTGGCCATGGCAAAAATAAATAAAAAAAAATTAAAACGTACTTTTGATAGAAATGCAAATATTTTTCTTATTCTAACTTTTGAAGAGTAGGCTGTAGATATGGTGACAAATATTAACACAACGCCCTGTACAAAAAAAATCTATTGCTGCTTGCAATCAGTGTACCAGTATTTTGAAATCTAGAGTGACTTGAAAATTGTGATTTTAACACTCTGATCTCGCAAATAAAAATTGTCACGATTGACTGATCTTCGCCGTTTCTGTATCAATTTTTCCATTCAATTTTTGCAAATTTTCATCATTTTTAACAAAGATTCTAAATTAAAAATTTTTGGAGTCAGCCACATAAACTTAATTTTAAAAAATAATGACCTGCTTTTTTCCAAATAAAGACTTTCTTCTTTTTTTTTAATATATAAAGTTCAATTAATAATTATTTAAAAAAAGCACAACTCGAATTTAGATAAAAAATGACCTTGACCGTTTCTAAAATTACAGGAACCAGATGCAGGCGTGTAAAAAATTAAGTTGACGTAGATGAAGAAGAGGAATAACTAAAATCAGCCTGGACACAACACATTTCTCCAAATTTATTTCAGTTGAAAAAAATCAGCATTTGCGTCTACTAAAGTCCATATTTTTAACCATTTTGGATATTACTCATTTCCTAGTTTCTATAGACCATCTTCAGGATAGATGCCGCCACTTAAGTGGTCAAAATTTCACCAAAACTAACCAAATTTTGAAACATAATTTCAAGAAACGCCCTAATTAATAAGAAGACCTTATCACACTCCTACTAATGTCTCTAGTCAAAAAACTCGTTAAGAATCGTTCGAGATAAAGCGACGTGATTGATAATTTTTAGTGGTAATTAGAAAAACATTTGTCGTTCACTAAATTCCTAGTAGGCTGCGAGTAAAAGCTGAAGCGATTATTTTTAACTGTTTGCTATATGCCGGAGGTGCCGGACTAGAAATATGTTTACCAATAGCTCCGTGATAACGTGTTCGGCGATAGCAAATTACACCATGGTCGAATTCTCGGAGGCTGATTCATCCCGTTCGCTTTACTAAAATTTTCCCGCTCAAATTTTATCGGCAATGAAATCTCTCGATGTAGTTCCAAGAGCTGGAAGTGACTGGTTCAGAAGCACCCAATTTCATTCATGGAATATACGTCCCGTAACGGCCCTCCGGCAAAATACCGATGCTGCTCGCATACCACCTTGTTTAGTCACCTCAAAATATAATTTTTACAAGAAAATTGATTAAACGACGAATAATAAAATTGTATCAGTGTGTGAAGTTGACAACTTCAGGATCTACTTGATTTTGTAAATTTATAGAGCGATTTTCCCCAAACTCGATGGCCTATTCGAAGTATTTCGAGAATAGATAAAGATATACAGTGAACGGCTAAAATATGGATCAAATTGAAGATTCGGATTTCTGCAATGATGATGATCTCCCTTTTTCTATGAGCAAAAGAATAAAAAACATACATTTAATTTTGAAATGAACAGGTAACTAGTACCAGTAAATTAAATTTTTACAATTACATTTGTCAGTTAAAAAGTGAAAGAGAATTAAAATTTTAATTTTTGTTTGTTATGGCGACAAATCGAGAACTGAAGAAGATGTTTGTAATTTGTGTAATGAACAATACCAAGGAAGACCCATCCATCCAAGATCAACAGTCAGTAAAATTGAGAAAAAAATTGTAGAAACAGGGTATGTAAAAGGTCTTCTACGGCCAGGTCGTCCAAAAACTAATGAAAAAACAGAAATTAACATTTTATTAGAAGTTGAGGGTTATCCCATCATTCATCTTCTGAAGTAGCTTCAAATAATAATGTTAAGCAACTAACATCTTTTGAGTGTATTAAAGGAAGAAAAGTATCATACGTACAGTTATGTCAAACTATGATGGAAATGTGCAACTTAAAACCATTTTTTCATCGTCAGATACCGTTTAGTGATGGTACAGTAATTAAAACTGTAGGAATTGGATTACAAATAATTCTCAATGGTGGAGGGAGACTCTTACACAACATCCACAAAAAATAAATATTTGGACCTTATCCAAATGCAAATCAGTCTAATAAAGAGATTTGGTTTCAGCAGCACTGTGCTCCGCCCCATTTTACTTGACAAGTGCGGGAATATTGAAAAACCGTATTTTGGTCTGCAAGATCTCCAGATATTACTCCGCTAGATTTTTTCTTCTGGAGATATTTAAAATCAAAAGTGAAAAAAGAACAATTTCAATTCTCTGGGTGTCATTGAGATGCGCCATATTCAGATCTTTACTGGTAGGTATTACTTATCTGTTCGTTTTAAAATTGAATTTGTCTTTCATTCTTTTGCTCATAAAATGTAACTGTATAGGGTATGCTACATGAATTATGCATGAAACTTTACGTAGAATTCGAAAATTGATTTTAAAAAATGGTGTTCCACTAAAAAAAAGAAATTTGTTACCAGCGTCTACTTTTTGATCCACCCTGTATATTTTCTATAACCAAAACTTTAGAACTTTCTATGTAACATACATAGAATAGCTTGCTTTAGCTATTTTCAGGATAAAAAATTGACGAATACAATTATCTATCTTAATCTGATTTTTTTACAAAGTCTTTGACATGGTTCATCGCTGTTAAACTGGAAATTCCGATTTGCCGGGGAAGGTTCTGCTTGAATGTGACTTCCAGGGTTCCGCAGGGTTCACAGTTGGGTCCTTTGCTTTTTGTTTTATTTTTTTTATGATATAGGACATTTTTTTCTGGACTATCGCCCTTCATTATATTCCGATGCCCTGAAGGTTTCTCAGGTCATTAATTCAAGTCTGGAGATAATAATTTTGCAGGCGGACGTACTTTTTGAGTACTGCGATCTGAATCAACTCCACTTAAATGTCACTACATAATTTTTCTAAACTGAAGGAGTTATTCTGAGAACTATTAAGGGCTTTAAGAACCTCCCAGATTATTTAATTACATTTTATGTATGGTAAGAATTGTTTTGGAATATTCGTTAACATCTTGTAGTCCGAAGTACCACGATTATGTTGATCGAATCGAGAGTGTCCAAATAAAATTCATTAAAGCTACACAAAGATACTATTGTCACCATGATCGCTTGCCTATCACTGCAGCTCAGAAGCCCGAATGATATCTTCTTTGTTTATGAGCTAATAAATAACCTTATCGGTTATGAATTTTGTGTTAACAGACTTTCAGCTGCAACTTTATAACTCTTCTTATACGATGCATGAGAATGTATAATAATAGTGTCAAAGATGATAGTAGTATTGACTTACTATTAATTTAAGTGCCTTTAATAAACTTATGAGGAACAGAATGTCTAATGACATCAACAACACTCAACATTTCACTGAGCTTGATCTTACTTCGCGTATTCATCAGCATGCCTCTAGCTTTATTTTTTATGTTGGATTTTTTTTAGACTAGAGTAATGCAATTTATATGACTGATTTAATGGAATGACTGTTTTAATGGTATATGAGCATATGCAAAAAAAAGTAGATTAAATTGTTTAAACATTTAATCGTTATTCTTTTGAACTTTTTTTCATTAATCGGAGGCAAATTTGGATAGAGCTCATTGAATTTCATGCATTTTATTGCTGTAATCTTATTCTACTTGAATATAAAAGAGCAATAAAAATATCATAATTAATATGCGTCATTAGCATCATGTTGGTAAATAATTTTTTTAATTTTTATCTAAGACGGTTGAAAGATAGTTAATTATTTCCATGATTAATGCACATTTTAAAAAAATGTGCAATTTACAATTTAACAAGTAGTTCTTTTCTTAGCAAAAACACAAAAAAAGAGTTTTTGGTACTAAGGCGAAGATATTTAATATGAATACTACTTATTTTTCGTTTCTAGATCCATTTGAATGGACCGACAACCACATAGAAGCATGGCTCGTGTGGAGTACAACAAAATTTGGGTTGGATCCTCCTCCCGATGTCAGAAAGTTTCCTAGAAACGGGATTGAATTGTGTAATATGAGCCGAAGTGAATTTGAAGATCGATCTGATTCTAGAACAGGTATATATTATAAAATCATTCTCTCTCTTTGCTAATACGTACTCGTTAGAATCATTTTCACACGCCCTTTTGGCTATTTGCCCACAACATTTCTGTTCCCTAAAATTCGAGAATAGTGACACCCTCCCCCGCTACTTGGAGCTTCCCTCGCGTCACTTTACTACTACTTTTTGTATTTGTAAAAAGACAACCCAAAGCGTTTTTAATATCAGTCATGTTGACCTTGTAGTCTAACCAAATTAGTCGTAAAAATGTGGAGAATAGAAGAAATTATTCAGAACCCAATACTTACAATTGACCCAGCAAGAAAAAAAAATAGCCCAATTTAAATTTTTGATGAAGGTTTCGCGGATTTGAGAACCCACACAGCGAATTATCTAGAAAGTTCCCAACTTTCCATGATCAGCGGTTCAACAGAAACTCGCAAAAGATTTTGGTAAATTTTGGTAGCTTATATCCTCCTGATTTACAAGTTGGTCTTTTGTTTACATTTTTTCTGCAAGTTAGTTGTTTTCACTCCTTAGGTGACTTTATCTCCAAAATTTCTTTTACTCTTTTATTTGTCTTGGGATTTATTTCTTTTTTCCCCTTAAATGATTGTTCTAGTTCCAGTTTGCATGTGGAAGATGTCAAAAGAGCAGCCTTGCTAGCTTTTCTTTCACTGATGCTTTTTGTTCAAGAAGTTTTTGGTTAAGCCCTTTAAAAGAAAACAAGGCAATAATTTGCCTAAACATTTAAATGTGTAGCATGGGACCAGCTTTCGTCAAGTGCGCTGTTGAAATTGAAAAAAATAGGCTGTCTATATTATTCGCCTAGTCCAGTCTAGTCAGAGAACTTACTCTAACTAAAAATCCCAGCAAAAATATTTAATTTTTCTCGTGACATTTAACATTGGAAAGAAAATTGGGTCTCGATTCATATTTTATTTTATTTTATTAGAAAATAAGTAAGAAAAATTCATAAAACTTGTTCGAAATGATCGCCACCTTTTTCGAAACAAAGCGACACTCCGCTCTACTTCAACAATCATTTCCAGTAAAGCAGGTTATGAAAAAACTTAAAGAGGCAAAAAAAGTATTTTAAATTGGTTAATCTTAGAAAAGTATCAAACATACAAACAAGTAGTGGTGTAGAATGATTTTTAATGCAAACAATTAGAATACATTCTGTGACGCCTCAGGAATAAATCCTTTCTTTCTGTCTTTTCTTCTGATTGCATTGAAAGTAAAGCAAATGAAAATGTCAAATTTTATAAAAAAGAAAAAAGGTTTTTGAATAAAAAACGATTTTTTAGATCTTAGACATTTGACGATTTAACCTTAGATCACCCTGTATAACAATTTTATATAGTATATAATGGAGAACATAAAAGTCGTATATCATTAGGTAGTGGAAGGCTTCAATGACAAAATTTCAGACCTTTAAGAATTTTGTCTTCTTAAAAATCTTATTTTCTTACACTATTGGGTTTTAGGTACCATTCTAGCAAAATATATCGCGTTCCTGCGCCACAGCGTCACGGGAAGAGCAAGCAGTCCATTAAACGTAGAATGCAAGGTTTTTCAGGAAAGCAGCCGCGACGGCGCAGACTGTAAGTGATTGTTTTCCTAACCTATACCGAAAAAAAAACCATTCGATCTCGGCACGTATTTCCCGAAAATTATCCGTTTACCGATAACGACGGAATGAATCCCTTCTTTTATATTACCCTTCGAAGACTATTTACTTTATTCAGCTTGCGATTAACGTTTCCCAGTTCGATCTGTTTTCCGGCGAAACCGATTTACGCGTTCCGGTGGGATTCCGGTCGGTCTTTATCTGGACTCGTGCCCCCGCTTTTTATCGTCGAAATTAAGTGTTTAGATAGTTTTCTGGGAATTAAGGAGATTAAGTGGCGTAACACTTTCGATTCTGATCACGTGTGCAACTGTGCTTTATTCATTTGAAGGAATTCTTCACGCTGATGCGATTGCATTTTTGGATTTCTCTTTTCGACGTTCAATAATAATCATAATATCAAGAAATCCAAAATTAACCCTTAGTCACTTGCTACACATGGATGACTTGGAAATTCCAGTAACAAAGAAGAACTGCACAGACAACTAGAACTACAAGAATTTAATAACATCAGATTAATGGACAAAGTGGAATTTCCAGCACTGCCCTTGCACGAAAGATATAAAGCAGGCACTAACCGCTGATCGCAAAGCGATGAAGCAAGAGGTAGAGGAGAATCTTACGAAAAGGGTTGCATGCGGCCCAAAGAGGGAAATTGTATACTTACTTGTATGTGGTATAGTGGTAGCTGACAACAACTACTCTCTACTGAACCTGACTGCTGCAACTCCTACTGAAATAAAAACAACAACTACACGGAAGATGCGCAGCGGCCTTGCATAGCAGTGAAGAAGAGGCTGTCCATTATATATCTTACCGAGGGGAGTCTGACACGTGATACTGAGGGATTTATTCAAGCAATTCAGGATCAGGTGACGGTGACACAAAATTACATTAAGTATATCCAGAAAAAACACCTACACGTTGACCAGTGTAGGATGTGCGGAATAACACAGGAATCTATTAAGCATCTGTCGTCTGAATGCCAAACCCTAGCGCCAAAAGACTACACAGGGCGGTACAATAGAGTTGCAGGTATATTTCACCAAGAAATTTGCAAAAAATATATGATTAATAAAATAACACCGTTTTATAAATACTTAAGTGGAACTATAATAGAGAACGACAATATAAAAAAATATTGGGGCAGGGAAATGGTAACGGATAGAGAGACTTGCCATAATAGACCCGACAGTGTTGAATTGAACGGAAAGAAGGAATGCGCGAATATTTTTGACATCGCGATACCACTCGATGATAACATCAAAAGAGTCAGAAATGAGAAGTTGGATAAGTATCAGCAATTGGCCCTGGAAATAAAAGACATGTACTGATTAAACTGTATCAAAATTATACCAATAGTTATCTCCGCGAATGGCTTAATTGACCAGCAGCTCCCCAGATTTTTGAGGCAAGCTGAACTGTCGGCTTCGAAAATAATAATAGCACAGCACAGTTAGAAGAGTGAATAAAACGTTGAAAATTCCGAATACCGGAAATATAGTAAAAACGAAACCAACCAAAAGCAACCATACAATAATCACCAGAAACGTAAAATTTTATCTTTTAATGGTAAAGTAAGCCGGTGTTACATCAGGTGTAAGGTGGAAGGTGGAATAATGGATAAACCTCCTGATGTGTTGAAAAGAACTAACAAATACTTTCATTGTTTTAAAGTGATGTCATTGTCAAATTATTTATTTGCACCTAGTGCAGGTAGTGCCACCTGGGTTTGGGTCAATTTATTTGTTCTACTTATTCTTATCTATAATCGGTATGTGCGTGATGGCATCGTCGGCAATAAAATTCCAGACGGAATGAAATAGATTGTTCATCTTGCTTCCACTTATACTTCAACAGATCAATGCAAGACACTAACTAACCAAAACTAACGATCGCGATTATATTACTTGGGAGTCAGAGACACAGAATCAGTTGTACTTGGCAATT
Organism: Cylas formicarius; assembly: GCF_029955315.1. Classification (NCBI taxonomy): domain Eukaryota; kingdom Metazoa; phylum Arthropoda; class Insecta; order Coleoptera; family Brentidae; genus Cylas; species Cylas formicarius. The sequence continues at coordinate 14,481,415 of NW_026844352.1, read as the reverse complement.
ATTAATTTGACTAGTACGTCCATATTCCGGGTGTTCCTTAATGATATGCGAATATTTAAAATTAATTAATTTTAAAAATTATGATAATTAGTAAATTATTGTCCCAAGTCTCTGTCCATGCAATAGTAAATATACAAGTAAATCATATATAGTTTAAATTTACGATGAAACATCTTCATCATAGCTAAAATTACAACTGCTACTACAGGAAAAATGATCCTTGGTGTACATTAATAACAACTGGTGGTACCGTTATATCAAATGTTTTTTCTTTTTGCCAGTATTCTTTTATTATATTTTCTGTATGTGTTTTACAACTTATCCAATTTTCTTTGTTTGGAGAGCTGTCTTCTAAACAGATGCTACTGTAGTATCATGGTGCCCTGCCTCACTTACAATATTTTTATTAAAAAATATTTCGCCCTGAGCCCATACCATTTTTATGACATTAAATATACAATGGCAGGGAGGCAATCTTAAAACGACTCATTTCAGCAATCATTTCGTCTGTAGCATACGCCAAGTTTGTTTTGTAATTCTTGACAATTTTTAACAACTGACATTTTAGACCATTTTCTGGGTAATTGATCCGCTTACTGAGCAGCTAATTGATAATTTCTTTTCTTGTCGATGCATTGGTACACTAAGTCTAGAATGATATCGTGCATTATCCATAATAATTTGAGTTTATGAGTTTCTCACGGGAAACTACACATGAGAAATCTTTCCCTTATAAATTTTTTTCGCCTGCTTTCAAGAATTCGCCCTCTGGACGGAATTTCCCATTTTAAATTTTGAATAAATTTTTTAAAAATTTTGCTCATAAATTTCTTCAAATTTGCTTTTAAATATTCCCACTTCAACTGATTCATTATTATTGTGTGTTTAGTAAGAATGCTCTACAAAAAGTAGACTAAAATAAATTGGCGTCAATTAATTACTCCATAGAAAACTTGGATACATCGTTAGAAGCAAAAACTGTTTTTTCGGCTAGGAAAGCGGTGACGACTGTTTCTTGGGACAGCCACCGAGTTATCTTGATTGATTATCTTCAAGCAGGGAAAACTATTACGGAAATATACTACGCATCATTATTTGACAAGCTGAAGGCAGAAATTGCTGATAAAACGCCACCATTTGTTGCTGCTAAAGTAAACTGAACCGGTGTTACATAATTGACATCCACAGCACTATAAATACAATTAACACTCCATTGAAGTAAAGGGTGGACTTCTATCCAAAAAGTTTGTGGGGGGAGTTGGAAGTTGAAAAAACGAACAAATTTACGGAAAAAATATGTCATGTCGTAGGTAGTAGCACATTACCGCTCTCCTGAAACCTCGAACTATTTGATCTAACCGCAACAACAGTCGCTACATATATGAGAGCTGTATAATTGAAATATTTAGATTTATTTCGTAGATATTATTTTCTGTAAAAGTTTACGCGGAATAATTGTGCCACGTTCTTTTTAACGAAGCGTTTTACGAAGGTCGTTACATTTATAAGATTTCAAATCAGGGGAAAACCCACAAGAACCGTTTAATTCAAACCGCCACACCGGATAATTTCTCGGAATTGTTTGTCACAGTTATACAGTGTTACTCGCAATTACCTTTCGTCGTTAAGTTTTGTCAGTTCCAAAAAGTTTTTTGCTATAATATCATATTTTAAATTTAAGGAAGACTGAGTTACACGGTTTTTAAAGTAAGCAAAAAATAATATATGCAAATTTTCTGGATTCCTCGTGAGTCGGTTGTTTATAAATCTGACGTTTCGCCAATCATCTTGTAACAGCTTATATATTGTTTGAGGGGGGCGGAGCTATAGAATCTTTCATGTTCTTTGAGCCTAGTCGCTATTTTTCTTCCAGTCTCAATGTATTCTTTGCAGCGTATACATGAAATCTGTAAACTTCTTATATTTCAAACTGAATTTTACCTTTAATAGATGTTGAGAAATTTTTGGAAAAATGGTAAAACTGGTTTCATCGTTATATTTCTTAAGGACCTTTGAAATACGGTGAGTGATGTTTGGAATGTAGGGAAGAACAACAGTGGCAAGTGTGGGGTTGCTTTCGGATTCATTGTCTTGGAAAGGTTATGGTGAAAGCCTTTCGATTCAATCAATCATTAAATTCCTATATCAAAGCTGAAATATTATTAATTTTCTCTTATGTCATCATATCTGATTAATAGAAGTGACAAATTTTCGTATCAGGCGCAATTAGTTTCGGGGGTGCCATAGGGGCCCAATTTTAGGACCTCTGTTATTTATTGTGTATACTTCGAACATTTTAAAATCACTAACTTTCTTTCAAATTCAAGCGTTTGCCGACGAAACACAAATTTATTATTGTTTTGTTGATGATGATGATGATCTTTTGGAGATAAAATAAAATATAAATCACGATTTACGAACCTTGAGTGAACTCTCCAAAAGCCATAATCTGAAGCATTTGTTTAGATAGCGAGCTAAGATTTAAAAAAACGTTTAAAAAGTATGTTTCAAAGAGCATTAAAAATATTATACACCCAGGTAGCAGAGGCTCGTCAAAGTGACGTCATTTTCGAGAAACACATCAAATTGACGTAAAAAAGGACGTCTTATAACATCACAAAAATGACCTCAAAATATCGATACAAAATGACTTTATTAATTCTACTAACTATAAACTATAATTAAATTTTTCTATTTAAAATCACGATGTAGCTGAATATAGTTGATAAAAGTGTATTATATTCATAAGAAATATTATTTTTTATAATATACATATTTATGATATTCCAAAGAATATATTCTAGATAACCCGACCGCACTCACATAACTAAGAATTTCTCAAGATGCGTTAAAGTTTTCCATCGTGTGAATAGCAGTGTTGCTAAATCGACGCGCATTGCAAAGGTAAGATAAAAATATTCCCGCTTAAAAATAACAAATTTATCCAAATCAGTTGAATAACTTTTTTTGAAGTCAACAGTAAACTTGGAAAGTTTTCAAATCTTATACAATTATTTTCCCTTAGTAATCAGCAATTCATCGCTCGATATCACTAATTAATCTGAGTATTCAGTGCTTCCGGCAGATGGTATATTCAGTAATGATACGGATATGTTTTTCTTTTAAATAAACTTCATTCGCCAAGATATTAAGAAAAAATGCGCAGAACATCAAATCTCACCTGTTAAGAATGAGTTGCAACTAAATCAATACCCTTAATTGAAGAAAATTCAACAATTAAGATAATATATTATCTTATAAGAAGTCATTATTATCTGTTAAATATCGTGCGATTGATTTTCTCTAGACATAGTTTTGTCATATTCCTTTGTTTTGGTGGCCACGTATATTTAGTTCTGGACAAGCTGGTGAATACAACACTGCGGCCCCGGTCCAAAACACGTTTCCCGTTCAGTTCATTTATTTTCCCCTTGGGAGTTCCAAATCTCGATAATCTCGTTGGAAATCTGTTACCGTAATGATGATTGCCAGTTTTATCAATCTGCCCCGGGCGAGGAAAGTTAAACTATTCCTTTTATTGAGTGTTTCCTTTGATTTGGTTCGATCGGATAAATTAAAGAAAATTGATTTCCGTGATTTATTTTTTAAGTATGTTTGCGTATTCAATGGTGTTAATTACTCAGATCATGATTTCTGATTGACTCTATGCGAATCGCACGAGAAGAATTGTTCTCAAAAATGAACTCCATTCAATTTTGTTATAGTTATTCGAGTTCAAATATTGATGTTGAAAAAAAATGCTAAAAAAGCACCAGGATATGAAATCATAACAGGCAGGATGCTGCAGAAGCTAAGTGAAAAAGAAATAATAGCAATTAAACAAATATTTAATGGCATTGGCGACTCAGACAATGGAAAGTAGCTGAAAGAATAATGCTCCCAAAGCCGGGTAAAAATCCAACAGATCTGGGTTCATATAGACCAATATTATCAAAAGTATTCGAAAAACTTATATTAAAGCAAATTGAACCTATACTGCTTTGCAAAAATATTATACCGCATCAACAGTTTGGCTTTTATAAGAAACACACAGTGGAAGATTCATCGAATAGGTAAGCAAGTCAGCGACGACTTAAAAAATAAAAGGTTTTATTCTGCAGCCTTTATAGATATCACTCAAGAATTTGATGAAGCACCAGGGCCTGTTGTATAAAATTAAAAAATTATCACATCACTTTTAAGAAATACTCAAATCAGATTTAAACAGCAGATTTCTCCTAGAAAACATCAATCTGAACATACGAATATACATCAAATTAACTCCGGAGTACCTCAAGGAAGTGTGCTGGGACCAGTACTGTACTTGTTGTTCACCTCCGACTTACCAATCATACTGACTGTCTCCACTTTCGCTGATGATACAGCAATATTAGCTTCTTACGAAAATCCGGAAGCAGCAACCAGGAATCTACAAAACAATCTAAATAAGATATAACTATAGCTAAAGAAATGGAAAATAAAAGGCAACGAATCAAAATCTCAACACATCATATTTACACTAAGAGGAGACCACTGTCCTCCAGTAATACTAAACAACACCAAGTTAACACAAGTAGAGAGCGTAAAGTATATGAGCATAAATGTAGAGAAACATCTAACATGGAGAACACACATATTCAATAAGAGAAAACAACTGGGACAAGAGCTCTGGTGATTAGTAGAAAATCGCAACTGTCACTACAAAATAAGATTCTTGCATATAAAACAATTATAAAACCCGTTTGGATATGCGACATCCAGCTACGGGGATCTGCCTTCCAGTCATAAAGTCATGAGAATCCTAGTTGACTGTCCTTGCCCAACCAAGTCATAGAAAAATACCTACAAATTTGCACCACCAAAAATGAAATAAAACGCTGTAGTGAGAAATACAGAGAGCAAGATAAAACTGGTGAAGTGCTCCATCCAAAACGTTGCAAACCAGACTAGATTTAATTAGTCATTTATACATGCATGTTTAAGAGAGGAGATACTTCAAGGAATTTTGGAGTTATTAAAAAAAATACAAGGGGTCAAAGTTGAAAATATTTTAGATATTGTTAATAACACAAATAATATTACAGCTTGTATTCTCTATTTCAGATTCTCCCTATCGATTCTAAAAGGAAGTAAATAAGATAATATTGGAATAAGACTTATTGGTCTCTATGAACCCAGATCTGTTGGACTTTTACCTGGCTTTGGGAGCATTATTATTTCAGCTACTTCCCATTGATGGGGAAAATGAGTGTAATTGCTTTTATTCCTTGTTATTTATTTATTTAGACAAACAGACGGACGTAGCTATCCAATTAAAATATAATAAAATATAATTATAACTGTATATACGTTTCTTTTGGTTTTGGTATATTACAATAATTAAAAGGTTTTATGAAATTGTCATAGTAGTGTACGATATCACTGAAGGGTTTCCAAGCCTCTCTCTCTATCTCTATTGAAGCGTTCCATAGCATCAATCTACTGGTCTACGCAGACGATATCGTCTTATTAGCTCAATCTGAGACCCAATTGCAGAAAATTCTTAACTCCCCTTCGTCAATCAAACCAAAACTCTTTCGGCAGCACTATCTATGCTGAGAAAGAGTTCAATTTTGCCTCATATCTCTTATGAAAGTGTTAAGAATTGACGAGAACCGTCTCCCCGAGCTATATCTGATAAACCACACAAGGCACACCATATTCAACTGGGCATGTCAGATTAGAGATGTGTTTCGTGAGTTTGGTTATTTGTATTTATATATTTTTTTTTCAAGCAGTTCTCACTGCACGATTTTTTACTCATGGTTTGCACCTTCTGTTGTACCACTCAGCTATTTAAATTCCCAACTGCCAATGTCGTTTGAGTACCAACATTTTTCTGAAATTCTCATATAAATGCTGCTCCTACTTCACATTAAGCTAGATCAGATTTTAAACAATTTACCAAGTTGTATTCGCTTGAATCAAATTTGTGATGGCATAGTCGGCAATAAAATGCCAGACAGAATGATATGGATTGTTCATCTTGCTACCACTTATACTTCAATAGATGTTCCGCTTTAAATGTCTATCCGATTAATGTAAGACAGCCGTGACTAACAATCACGATTATATTACTTGGGAATTAGAGAGACAGAATCAGTACTAGGCATTTATTAATTCAACTAGTACGCCCATACCCATGTATTTTCTATGTAATAATAGATAGGGGTGTTCCTTAATGATATGCGAATATTTAAATAGATGAATCTATATGAAAAAATTATAATAATTTGTTAAATAAACTATTGTCCGAAAACTCTGTCTTATTATATCATACCGTATAAAATATAATTTGCCAAGAGTAAATATTTAGTTTTGGTTAGTTTACGATGAAATATCTTCATAATCACAGTCAAAATTGGAACTGCTACTACCAGAAAATGATCCTTCGTCTACATTAATAACAAGTGGCGTTACCTTTACATCCAATTTATTCTCTTTTTCGCAGTATTATTTTATTAAATTTTCTGTATGTGTTATCCAACTAATCCAATTTTATTTGGTAACAGTCTGTAGAGCTGATTTCCGAACGGATACCACTACAGTATCGTCTTGCCTTGCGTCCCAATATTTTTGGTTTTATGATCTACTAAACTATCGCAAATCGTTCCGACCATATATTAATTTTGTAATAACTATTGTATTGTATCGGTGTATTTTGAATCACAGATTAATATCTTTTTTCCTATTTGTTTACTTTTTTGTTTTTTAAGTTTACAGTAAGGTCTGAGACGGACTTGAAACAAATAAATAAGTAACTACATTGAATTTAATTGAATATATTTGTTTTTGTTGAAATTTTTGATTGTTTAGAATAAAAGAATTCAACACAGTTAAAAAAATCTTAGTGCAGTTTACTAAAATAAAATTAGTGAAAAATACAGTAAAATAAATACAGATCAATGGAACAACGCAGTTAATATCTATATAATATCTTTTTTCTCGTGAACAGAATACACTGACATATATCAAGATTTAACAATAACCATTAAATCTAAAATCTCTTTTTTTGCTTTTAAATCATCGGCAAAAGAAGCATGAATGGAATTGTGAAAACAAAGGCCAAAATGATGATGCTTTTTTTCGATTGACAAAAACAAATCTGTGACTTAACTTTGCAATAATCGAATAAAGAAGAAGTTCTTTCCCAGTTTTATCATCACAGTTGGTTGATGTACTTTATCAAAAGCCTTTGGAAAATCGGTGTACACATCACAGAAACCAAGTTTGTAAGAACTGAGCCTTTTTTGTAAAAACCATGTTGACTTGGATATATGTCTTTTTTTACGAAAAAAAAAACAACTGTGAACATACAATAACTATGCCTATGGAATTAAGAAAGAGAGAGAGAGAGAGAATTTGCTTCTCGAAAACAATTTGCCTAAACAATGTATGGACTGCACCACTGGCTTTTACGTTCAATTATCTATCTAGGGCAGTTTCACGAGCAAAATTTCTTTCGTACATCGGCATTCAAAGTCTCACGGAAAACTAACATACCGTGGCAAAAACACCAAAGTTTTATATCTGTTGGTCACCGAGAAACCCTGTGATTATTTGTGACGCATTGTACAGGATTTCCATTTATAGTAGAGCGAGTGTTTAATAAACGAGGGACTTATAAAGTTTACCAAACGTGTTGCGTAGTATTTTTTTTCTACGACCGTCAGCTTTTGGGTATATTTTTGAGAGAAATCAATTCCAGTTGGTGGAAATTTTATGAACATGTTCGAAGTGGCTCGGATCCGTGGGAAACTGATGTGGTAAAATAACACTTTCCATTCGCTAGGTCGGTGTATAATTCGGTATTTTACAGAAGGGAGCAGAAATTAATATATTATGCAGCAAGTGTGGTAAACGGCATTTTAGTCACGAGTTTATTTGGCACGAGCGGAGCGAGTACCTATATTCACAGTTGTTTTTCTTGGTAAAAAATGACATAGATCCAAGTCAACATGGTTTTCACAAAAAAAGCTCAATTCTTACAAACTTTGTTTGTGATGTGTACATCGATTTTCCAACCTACTTTTCTTACTTTACTGTCTCTACTTTTTAACGACCGTTAGTTTTTGGTGCGGTAATATCCCACGTGGTAAAGTAACACCTTCCGCACGCTAGATCGGTGTGTAATTAAGTACTTTACAGAAACGAGCAGAAAAAATATATAATGAGACCAGAAAATATAAATAAAAAAAAATAAAAATAAAAATTGAAGACTTAATATATTTACTTAACAGAGTAACCACTAGTAAATTAGGAAAAAAACTTGTTCAGCTGCACAGCAAACAAAGGAGATTAGTTTGAAAATTATAAATTAATTATTATTTTGAGATACCTTTTTAATAAAAATTATAGTTACTTAACAATTTTCTTTTCCAAGATAATATTGATTATTAAATTCTACTTTTGAACAATAGACTTGAGTTATTTCAAAAACAGGCAAACCAAATACCGAAAAACTATATACTTTTAAATTAAAAAGGACTTGCATGCCCAGTAGAAATATACAGGTTGTTCCATTTAAAAAAGTAAATATGTTATTTTTTATACATTTGCGGCGCTCATTTTTTTATTGGTACGTTCAGAAGATACCAGAGAAAAATCATACAACTTTGGAATAAAAAGTTTTTGCCTATCCCTTAAATAGAGTCTGTAGGTGGGTGTCAAAATATAAATGAAGACCCTGTACAAGTACCGTAAACGGCTAAGATATGGAATAAAATTCATTTAAAAATCGGGTATTGAACTTCAAGAGAAATGCTCGCACACGTCCATCATAATTTTTTCTTGAGCATTTTTTGCAGTAAACAGAAAATTTACAGGATTGGTTAGAAAGTAAATGCGGATACCAAGTTTCTTTTTTTAAAAAGGAATAAAAACTAGAAATTTATTGATGAAATGTTCATATATATATAACAAAGTGACTAATTGCTTTTGAATGGGATTATACGAGGGTGGTCATTAACATACAATGTAACAAGATTATTACCTAAAGTTTCGGAGTTTAAATACACGTAAAATTGTGGTCTGTAATAGAAAATAAATGTATACGTACCTGTGTTTAATATTCTTTGGTTTGGTATACTACTTAGTTTAAGTTTATTAGTAATCATTCTTATTTCGTGTGTAATACCGCGTGTGTTAAATCGTGTGCGAATTATGCAAAATATGTGCGAGTCTAGTGCATCTCAGGAGATGCTCCCGCCCAAATGTAGAAAACACTTTTCTATTGAGACTAAGGAGGTTATAAACAATGTTTATTTGACTCTCATTGAACGTGGTGCCAGCAAGCTAGCATCTTTAGAAGAAACGGCCACATTTACGAAAATTCCAACATCAACTGTATGGAAAATTGTGAATAATCCCATTTCAGCGAGGAAAAAAAGAAGCGAGATATAATACGGGATAAAATTTACCAGTTATACAACGAACAAAGCATGCCTACATTAGATATCTTAATTAGGAGGCTTGAAAAAGATGAAACCGGTTTTAAATGTGGCAGAACTAACTTATGAAAGTGTATTCAACACATGGGTTTTAGATTTAAAAAAATTGACAAAAGGCAAATTTTAATGGAATCTTTTAGAATTCGGAAATGGCTACTGAAATATCTAGAAAAAAATAAGATTTACAGAGAACAACAAAGGCCAATTATTTACTTGAATGAAACCTGGTTCGACACTTATGATACCCCGGAAAAGGGTTGGCTTGACTGATAAGTGTAAAACAAACGCGCCATCAATAAGAGGTAAAAGAATAACTATTTTGCATGCTGGCTGTAAAGATAGTTGAATTCCAAATTAAAGATTCTTCTCTGGATTACCATGAAAACACCACCGCTGATTTATTTTAAAGTTGGTTTAAAAACAAACTAGGTCCAAACATTCCTCTTAATAGCGTAATTGTAATGGACAATGCAAGTTATCACAGTAGACTGTTGACTAAAACCCCTTCCTCATGTGACACAAAAGCAGCAATCCAAAACTACATGTATAATAACGACATTTACTTTCACGAAGATTATACCAAAAAGCATTTAATTGAGGTTCTACAAAGCTTGAACCTACAAAAGGAATACGTCTGTGATAATTAGGCAAAAAATCTAGGGCATCCAGTTTTAAGGCTTCCACCTTACCACTGTATATTTAATCCCATGTTTTTCCCCGTCTTAACCCCAATGTTCTCAAACTTATAGAAACCGAAGTTTTTAACATTTCACAATATCGAAGCAAAAATTCGAAATTGAATTTAAAAAAATCGCGTATGCTTTCTATTTACTGGAAAAAATTTGCAAAAAATGATTGAAATTCACTCTGAATGGAAAACCCTCCATGGGCCAAATAAAATTGTGCTGTTTAACGATGCTTTCGTTTTCGAATAGTCGCGTTTATGACCCATTCTTATTTGTTGGACGGCGTTTCCCCAAATATAACCAAGTAAATACTCTGGGTTTTATAAATAATGCCGGACCTTTGATTAATATCCGCCCTTTATTCGCTGTATAATAATTCAATTACGAATTTCCCGCCTCGCACCCCGTACCCACGCGAAAGCGATAACTGACAGTTCATATCGCGGAGGAGCGGCAGCAACGCGAGAGTTTCTGCCGAGTCCTTCCATTAATATTGCGGTATTATCTGGAGTTGTGGAAGTTTCGGAAGTTGGCGGTGTCGAGGAAGGAAACCGTCGTACGTAGGAAGGAAGGTTGGGCGCGCGGGGAACTGAAACGGGTTATATATTGCCCCTATATCGAGCCACTGTTGAATTTCAAGTGGGATTTGCGCTGCCGTATGCCCGGTGACTTTGTAAGGTCGGGACGTGCTCGGTGGGTTAAAGGTCGCGATTTTCGAGACCGGGCGATGAAATGGGTGGATATCTAAAGAAAAAAACGTATAGCAACGTATAAAAGCTTTACAACGAAATATGAAATTTTAAATTGCCATGTGGAAACGATTAAATGAAACGTCAAAGCACTAGTGCAGAAACTAAGTTTAACATGGTCCTATAAAGTTCCGAAAGTATTAAAAATTGAGAATTATTGTTATTCTTGTTATTTTATACAGTGAAAGTAAAATATGAAACACAGTATTAGATTTCAAGAAGAATACTCCCACATGTGCATCATAATTTTCTTTTCTTAATAGTAAATAGAAAATATGCACCATTTTTTCAAATCCGTTTTCGAAATATGCGTCAAATTTCACGCATAATTCATATCTATCTTACTTTTTACGAGCAAAAGAATAAGAAACGATAATTTAATTTTGAAATGAATGGATAAGTAGTTATTACCAGTAAAGTTCTTAAATTTTTACAATTACATTCCTGTCTGTAAAGAAAATGAATAGGATGAATCTAAAGGCAACTCAGAGAATTCAAATTTTAATACCCAAATAAACCTATTACAAGATCGGATCTTGTAATAGGTAATATATCGACAATCGTGGCTTCTGAATATTCATCGCTAAGCCCAGGTCACTGCTTTCCACTTCTAATCTTCGCGAGATTTCTAAAAGTTCGTCTTAGTCTGGTTAACAAGACGTTGTCATCTGGGCAGCAAAGGCTAAACATTTTACTCCACCATGTGATTCCACTCTTTCATTGCTCTCATAATATATTATCCATAGGTGTTAAAAAAAATAATGGACCTCAGGATACATCCTGTCGGCGCCCTTTATTAAATATTTACAAACATATAGGTAAGACCTGAAATGCAACACATCCAATGCAATTTACACAGCTTAAGTTGAGTTAACACTTTCTATTCGATTTCTATGCTTATCCTTATTCCCTCCTAAATTACCAAGAATGACCTCTATCGGCCCATTAACATTAAGTTGCATGTCCCATAATATAAAAACCGATGAAATTAATACCAAACAATGATAAACCGTTGTGAAATGGACAATAGTCTACTGTGCTCCTAATATAATATTTCATTCATCGGTTTCTTTCCTTAACCTTTTGAAACTGCTTTATACATATATGTTATATGTAATAATTACGTCCACAAATTTGTCAGCTTATATTTTTACGCACATAGATTGCTTGTGGTCTAGGTGCAATATTAAATTGATTTAAGTACCGAGCACACATTTTGTTATTTTTGGTAGCGATATAGCTATTAAAGAAATAGAAGCCCTGGGAAAGCTAATACCGGAACTTATGAAGCAACCAAAAAATAAAAATTGCTAAAAGTTCATTCAATATGCGCATGCGCGAGATTTAAAATCTCGTTTTAACGGCATTCAACAATCAACATGGCCGCTGTGTCTGGAAATTGCTATTTAGATTGCGGCGCACCAATTTTTGACATGTTAGGGTTATTATATTATCTATGTTTGTAGCGATAGTAAAAGTTTGTATAGAAATGGTTAGAAAATAGCAATCTGTTCAATGACCTGTTAAAATATGGAACAATTTCATTTAAAAATAAGAGATGAAATTTTGAGAAACATGCCCTTCATACTCAATCATATTTTTTTGCCGTAAGCATAAATTATACAGGGTGGGTGAAAAGGAGATGACGCTAAGAAGTTGCGTTTTTTAAATAAAACATCTTTTTTTTTAAGTACAAATGTCCGATGGATGGAGAAAATCATACACAACATCCACAAAAAATAATTGTTTGCCAGGGATTTTCAATAAAAAAATTATGGCAGATAGACAGATTTGGTTTCAACTGGAGGGTGCTTTGCCCCATTTTGCTCGACAAGTGCGTGAATATTTAAATACTGTATTTCCCGGACAGTGGATGGGTAGAAACGGATCAATAGAATTTGCCAATGCAAGATTTCCATTGGATATTTTCCTCTGGTCAGGGGCGGTTGGTGCATATGCCCTGCCGTGTTGTAGAGCTCTCAAAAAATTAAGAACTTACAGAAAAATATCATAATTAAATAGTCTGACTAAAATATTTTCTTACCGTGATTTAAAAAGAAGAGTTCAATAAACAACCAAATATTCAACGCACGGGTAAATGTCAAGTCATTAACCAGGACATTATTTGGGAGCATTGATTTCGAATGAATGCGATTGCTCGCTGGACATTAATGGTGGATGTGGAATTCATTAAAATAACAGCAAATACCAAAACCATGTCTAAACAGTGCTATCACATTGAAACAAAAAAAGTTCTGCTATAATGAGCAGAAACATAGTCGTTGAAAGCTTGCCAGCCTGATTGCTGCCTAGAGGAATTGGCACAAATTAATCCAGACGCACATCATGTGATCACTGATCAAGTACTTTGACCTCCTAGTAACGAAGACGGACCTTCCATTTCACTGCCTCTACTAGATTGCTGAGCTACATACCTCACCCATTTGACTATTTTGTGTTTTTACTTTTTTTCTTTGTTGATTTGTGGTTAAGCAGTGACATACGAAATATATATACAGCATAACAAAGTTTTGACTTTTACTTACTCCTTCTGTGTGACCGATCAACTTGTCTAGATCCCATATTTTCTCCTGTTTTTTAATTGTTATTTCTTCAATGGTCGGATCGAACAGTAGCTAAACATTCTTTCATTTTGAATGTCGTGTTTTGTCTTTCTACAAATCCTTTCACTTTAGCCCATGCAAATTCTATAGAATTTAGTTCGCAGTAATATAGGCGTGTGATCAGCATAGTTACGCTATATTTCTCTGTTTTTATCTTCTTTTTCAAAATATCTTCAAATCTCTTGTCTTTTCCAATATGGTGTTCGAGGCTTCTCTACTCTATTCATCTTAATGATGAATGATGATAAGCTCGTGTTATCTGTGCATAACTATAATTGAATCAGCTGGAAGATATTTTAACATATCACCAACATGGTCTATAAAAACCTAAGAATTTATGTACCCGTGGTAATCTCCCACATGGTACGACTCACGAATAATTTTATTGCAACAAGGTTTACGTATGTCCGACACCTAAATGGAGAGGAACTGAACCAAATTTCTGAAATAGCCTAACGTATATACTTCTAACACAATTAAATTAGAATAAGAAATGTTCAGATTTTCACAGTTATTTATTGGTTTATGACAGCTGATTCGGCAAAACCGTGCCTTTATCTAAACAGGTAGTAATAGATTCTTAATTACAGTTATTGTAAGGTTATATATTTAAATTTATCAACGGAGATCTATTCCAATCCAATCATTGGTCATTAAGTAATAGATTTTATTAAATTTGTTAATATCCATAGCTTCCATCCATATCCTTTTTGATGCATTATGTAAAATATGGAAATTATCGTCAAACTTGCGAATGGTATAGTAAGAATCCGAACCTTTATTTTTATACGCTCTATTAAGTTCGTTTCTTCAATTTTTTGCCTGTTCGTCCGATATAAATTTGGACTGTAATTTGTAGAATCCGAATTTTTGAGTTTTTCGTCATTTAATTTAATTGTTTTTTAAACATTTTCCTATGGTGTTTTCAGTTTTAAAAGCAAACTTTAGATCAAATTTAGGTAGATAGATTTTTCCAAATTTTCTAGGGTGGTATATTAAGTAGTCCGTGGATAAAAGAATAAAAGGCAGTCTTTTTGTGCATCTGAGTGTGATTTGAGTTCCTATGTATTATTTGTCCCTGTTTGAGGGTTTATGGTAAAAGGAAAAATCTAATCTGTTCTGCAATTTAGTTGAAGTTTAAATAGTTATCTAGTTCCGTCTCTATGATAAATGTTATGCGGTTATGTATAGATTTAATATTATTCAAAAAGGACTGTAGTTGCCTTTCCGTTCCAATGAAACAAACAAAAACATCATCCACGTATACCTCTAAAGAAAATTTTTATTCATGTATGATATTTTCTAAATTGTCCGTGAAAAATTCTACAAGTCGTGGGCTAAGTGGGTTATTCATAATTAATGTTTAAATTCATTCATTAAATTCAAAATAATTTTGGTGTAAATAAACTATTAAACTATCTAATAAATCTTGTTTTATGATACTGTTAAAATGTGTCTGAGTAAGAATATTTTCTATTATATTATTATGATTTGGGCGTCAAAGGAAACTAGAATATTATTAGGAAGAATGTCTGTAACCTTGTTGACTATTTCGAAGGTATTTTTGATAACATATCTGGGTTTAAAGGCAATATGCGATTCTAAAATTTCTATTAATATTGTTGAAAGTTTAATTAATGGGTTGTTACAAAAGAAACTACAGGCCTAATTGTGTTTGTGAAATTCAATTAATGAATATAATTTTGGAGGTTGGGAATTCATAATTATTAGTTGCTATTTTTCTTTGTTATTAAAAAGTGATAAATCTGGAATTACAGTTTTGATTTTGTTTATTGATTTACTGTTAGTTGTAACTACACGTCGCAATATTATAATATTTTGTAATAATTATTTATAATATAATTGTGTACTATGCGTGCATACATATAATAATAATAATAATAATAATAATAATAATAATAATAGCAATAATAAACTGCTTTTTTTATTAGTCAAATAAAAAAAAAACATACACATATCCACAATATAATACAAACAGTTAGGACTGAATTAGGGCGCACTCTAGTCGAACGGGCTACTCTATTGAATCCCAAATCGTCGGATTATTGCACAATGTTTATTTTTTAAATTATATGAGAAAATTAAAATATAATGTTGTAAGATAGAGTTATAACGTAACTTAAGATTAATAAAAAAAAACAACTATATACACTGAGAGAAACTGGGAACTACAATACTATTCTTTCAAGAGAATCTGTATAGGAGAAAAAGAAAATTACATGTAAAACAAAACAAAGCATATTTATGGACATTGGCATTGCGCACTAAACAGGTAACTCTTTATATCGTTTTTTAAATATTTTTTCTTCAAGGGAAGTGAATTCGTTTGGTAAAATTTAATACCGTTATAAGTAAACGATCTCTGGAAGATGGCAGTCTGGTGACGTGGCACAGTGATTTTATTAATAAATCCGACATTCCGTGCCTGTACCGTCTCCCGAAAAACAAACCTATTACTTAAAGATGAAGGTAGCACAGGGTTTGTCAGGACCTTCATCGCAAAATTACCCAAATGAAGTGCTGTGTGATTCTCCATTTTCAACCAATTAAGATCTTTAAATGTGTGCGAGATATGGTCATTTCTTAGTCCTAAAATAAGGCGTGAACATGTATTTCGCACTTTTTGAATTCTATTTTTGTCTGATACATCAAGACAAGGGCCATAAATAAAATCACAGTAGTTGAAACTAGAAAGCACAAGAGATTCACAGAGCATTCTACTTAAAGGAGAACTAAGTACATGCCTACTGTTGTATATCATTTTTAACGAAAGATATGATTTTTGAATTAGGATTTTAATGTATTCCCTAAAGCGCAACTCCGAATCCAATATAATACTCAATTTTTTTGCAGAGGTGACCATTGTAAGCCTGATACCATCAAGACGAATATCCACATTATCATTTAGAAACTGCTTATTAATATTTGGACCGAAAGGCATTAAACTAGATTTAAGAGGATTAAGTTTACGGTTCTGATGAAAGTTGTTTAAATATATTCGGGTCCTCGTTTATTAAGCTGGATGCATTTTCGTAATCAGAGTGATTAAAGTGAAAATAAGGCTGCGTATCATCGGCATAGGCGTGGACTTTACAGTGCCGCAAGGCCCTCAGAATATCAGTTGTGTAAATAATAAAAAACAGAGGCTCGAGGATAGAGCCCTGCGGAACACCTGATAAAATCTGAACTCGCTCTGAAACCGCGCCGCTACACACAATTTTTTGAAATCTGTTAGAAAAGTAGGATGTTACCAGATCAATCGACTGTTGTGAAAGTCCATAATATTCAAGTTTTACTAATAGAAGTGCATGATTAACGGTATCAAAAGCTTTTGAAAAATCCAAGAGCATGAGTGCAGTATGCATTCTTTTATCAATAGCGGAAATTATATCGTCTGTTAAACCAACCAAAGCAACTGAAGTACTGAAATCTTGCCTAAACCCACATTGACACTCGGGTATGACATTATTAATAATTCAATAGTTAAATAGCTGCTTGTATAAAACTTTTTCAAAAATTTTAGAGAGAACCATTGATCTGGAAAATTTAACTCAATACAGCAGTAAATTATGTGCGTGAAATATTTATCGATAAAAGGTGTGCAATGTTTTTAACATTTTAATATTTATATTATCCTCGCCTGCGGTATCAGTGCGTATGTCTTGATTTATTTTGTGAATATCCGATATTTCTGCCATATATATGCTTAGTTTTTCATTGACACACTTTCCACAATAATAGCATGATTTTCGATGGTTTGAAAAATACCAAAGTTTGACAACAATTTTACGTGATAAGGGGGTTGACTGGGGATTTTGGCCTATCGCAGCAGGCGTCCATCTGAAAGTCAAATGGGACTCCCGTGTCACGCTCTCGACCGTCGACGAAGATTTACCGGAATGATGTTGAGCCCTCTCCGCGGGGAAGGAAGTCTTTGTGTTTATTGTATTCGGGCACTTATTCGGGGTTAAATGGTGATTTATATCGAGCATGACGAGGCGAGGATGTAAAACCATTTTATTATTTTTAAATTGTCATAACCAATAAGCGAGTGGAAATAATATTAAGTCACTCAGAATTTTTAATTGACTTAATATAACTTTGGTGTTGTTTTTGATAAATTAATATTATTAAGGGATTGCGGAATAAAATATTAAGTTTACGAGTTAGACATTCAACTGGAATGTAATAAAAAATAAAGGCAAATTTTACAACAAAAAAGGATGCCCAGTAATGTTGTTGTCCTTTTCCTGCACATTTATGTAAACGAGAGAATGTGGTGTTCCGGAAGGAATTTTTTTATTACATTATTGACCAATACATTCTTACTAATAATTAATATTTATTAACTATCGAAATTCAAAATATTTAAGGCTTCCAAACGTTTTAAGAAAATTATGTTATCATGTCAAACAATAATAAAATCAAATTGACAATTTTCATTATTACATGGATATACTTGATTTCAACTGGGTTTGTCACCCAATCTTTTATTAAAAGTTTATTGCGATATAATTTAGTCTGCCAATTTTTGGGGTTAAAGTAAGTACCAAATGTACAGGGTACTTTTGGTACAGTGGTACTTTTGTACTTTTGTGAAATTAAACATGCCGTCATCAAAATTATCATGGTCCTCATGGTCTTTGAGATACAGGGTGAAATCCAAGACTGTCGATTTTGGGACCACGACCGTATCTCATGAGTTATTGAAGAGTTTAGAAAACGTTCATATAGGATTGTTTCCGTAGAATCCATTTGCGTAATTTGTTTTTTACTGCTCCAGCAGTTTTTAAGTGATGAAGCAAACATATATTTAATTAATTTAACACCCTGTATATTAGTTTTTTACATTAATGGAAAATCATTTAATCTTATCAAAATATATATTAGTATAAATTTGTTTTGAAAATTAAGCTCAAAATTCATTTTTTTACATTACATTACATTCATAGCTGTAGCTGCTCTAAGACTGATTGTTTTACGAAGTAAAAGTAAGTAAAGTAACTTAATTTTTTTCCTACTCCCGTCTGTAAAATACCTAATTACACACCGATCTAGCTTGCGGGAAACGTCACTTTACCACGTCAGTTTCGTTTTCCACGAATCCGTGCCACTTCGTACATTTCCGGGATTTTACCGCACGGGTTTGGTAGCAATCGGATGTTTTCGGAGATATTTCCCACGCTTTGAATTTTGACGTTTGTCAATTCTGAGAGTCATGTCAGTGAATGTATTCGTGTTGTTTTGCGAAAATGTATCCAAAAACTGACGGTCGTAGAAAAAGTATAGTATGCAACACGTTCGGTAAACTTTTTAAGTCACTCGTTTATTAAACACCGCACTTGTTGCATAATATACTATTATCGTTGTCCTTATGTATACGTTAATAGTATATTATGCAACAATTGCGGTAAACGGCATTTGACTCACGAGCGCAGCGAGTGTTTAATAAACGAGTGACTTAAAAAGTTTACCGAACATGTTGCATACTATACTATTTCTAATTTTCTACGACCCTTAGTTTTTGGGTATATTTTCGTAAAACACCACGAATACATTCACTGACACGACCGTCAGAATTGACAAATGTCAAAATTCAAAGCTTGGGAAATATGACCGAAAAGATCGGATTGCTCCCAAACCAGTGCGGCAAAATCCCGGAAATGTGTGAAGTGGCTCGGATCCATGGGAAACGAAACCGACGTGGTAAAGTGATGCTTCCCGCACGCTTGATCGGTGTGTAATTAGGTATTTTACAGGCGGAAGTATAAAAACTTTTTAAGTCACTCACTTATTAAGCATTTCCTCCGTTGCGCTCCGCTCGTGCCAAATAAACTCGTGACTCAAATGTCGTTTACGACACTGGTTGCATAATATGCTATACAATTTTGCAAAACAACACTAATACGTTCACTGAGATAACCGTCAGAATTCAGAAACTTCAAAATTCAAGCCGTGCGGTAAAATCTCCGAAAACATCCTATTGCTTTCAAACTCGTGGAGTAATATCGCCAAAATATCCGAAGTAACTCGGATCCGGGGGAAACGAAACTGTCATGACAAGTGATATTTTCCGTATGCCAAGTTGGTGTATAATTAGGTATTTTACAGAAGGGAGTAGGAAAGTGTATTTTATTGAGAAGAAGAGTTCATAAATATAACTTTCTATTTTAGTATTTGCTATTTAGGCTTAATTTTTACCAGTATATAGGTAGTCTATGCAGAATTTATCTAGATTTATCTATATAATTATCAAATGTGCTGATGTATGTAACGTGGTCAATAAACATTGATTATTGTGTATATCGAATGATCCGATGTTTTATTGCCGTCGGCAGGTTGTTTCGAAAATTACGTCCAAAAGGCAAGGTGATATACTTTGAGACATACCATACATTTATAAAACTCTCCATTTAAGTGGTATAGCGGGTTAATAAGGGTAACGAAAACATTTCGCGAACAATTAATAAACCAAAAAATGACAGTTAGGGGAAATTATATAGAAGAAATTTCCAAGTGGTCATTGTTTAATTTACAAAGTAGCCTTATTGACGAGAAAATTTAACGCAAATAGGCGCAGAGAGATTGGGCTTTCTTTTTGCCGTTTAGCGGACACCCCCGTATACACGATATATATATGCAGATTAGACGACTCCCAAATGACACTTGGCGCCTTAATTATAGCGCAATAAATAACTTAGCGGGCTAATACAGCTGCAGTATTCGCCGGGATGATCCCGAAACCGGGGCTTATCCCCCTAATCCTGGAATCCCGTCTTCCTGGCCTCATTATGCAGCGCAGCGGGACACTCCCCGATATTGTTTTCTTGATTACCTGCGCGGGAGGTGCATGACGCGACTTGTGTCCCATACTACGCTATAGGCGACTGCGCAAAAGTTTTTATTAATTAAACTTCATTTAAAACTGTACACCGTTTTGTATATACCGGGTGTTGCAGTAAGGGCAGCAAAGGTACAGCGTTGGGGAAACGGATGTCTCTACAAATTTGGATAGAAAAGTAAATCGGAAAAGAGGCACTACTATAAATTATTTTTGAGGTTCTCCAATGGTCTCCAAAGGGCGTAATTTAATTTTAAAACACGTACAAAATTTTCTCATATTAATAATACTTACAATGAACAGAATGAACACTGTTTTAAAGTTGAGACAAATTCAGATCTTTTTGCTATATGCTTATTAATGTATCTCGAAACGGAAAGTGGTGGAAGGTGCTCCAATATTTCCGAAAATAAATGTCGATAACTCCAGAATGGCGAGAGATTATTGAGGTAGAGTACGCTGATACCAGATGGCGTTTTCTGACATAAAAAAAAGGTTTTCTGAAAAAAATATCAAATGCAATGACATGATTTTTTTTACGTCATTAGATAGTCAGGCAAGAGACCCATTGACAACCGCTATCTTTATTCTAAGGTAAAGGAATGTTTACAAATTAATAACTCTATCCGAATATTATGGAAACTAAACATTGATAACGATAAAACACAACAAAATTGATAGAAAGAAGGAATTTATCCTGCGTCGTGTATTTAATACGGCTGTAGTAATTTCAGCCCTTGGAAGGTTTGCTATAGCCATATTTTTAGGGGCATCGGGGCGAGTTTGATAAATAATATCTGTTATTCTTCCCTAAAGGTAAAAGTCCAGGACAGTAAGTTCTTCTCTTTTGTAAAGTAAATGTGTATATCTTCAAAAGAGTGTAAAACATCCCAGTTAATTGCTCTGAGACATAACATGTAATTATTGAATGCCGAAAAATCCCGAAATGTCCGAAAAAGGCTTGGATTGCGGTCTTTCTGCAGTTTGAGATTACAAGAAACAATAAAGTGACCTGAAATATCACTGATGTCATTAAGGTCAATATTAGATTGATATTAGATTAGAGATGACGAGTACATCAAGAAGCGAACTAGAGTTAGCAGTAACTCGAGTGGGCTCTGATGTATGCCGAACTTGGTGAGAGTATTTGGAAATCGAAAATAAGTGGGCGTATTAGTTTTCAACAGGTCAAGATTGAAATCTCCGCCAAACAAAAAAAATATTAAATTGAGGAATAAGGGTGGTAAGGGCGTCATCCAGAGAATCAAGACATTCGAGTAAAGTAAAAGTTTGAGCCCTATAAACTGTTCCTAGACACATCGTTTTGCCTTCGACTGTAATGTATAATCCTATTTGTTCTAATCTATTATTATTACGATTTTCGGCTTTAATTTTAAAATGACTGCAACAACCGAAAGACCCACAAAATGAAGTCCAGAATCCAAAATGAATTGAGAAAAAAGTTAGAACAAAGCGATCTTGCGTGACATGCGTATATTAAACAACTAAATAAACAAAATGATGACGTTGGGAAAATTCAACCAACATTCGGCACGTACAACCATAGTAACACAATTCAAAGGTTAGTTAAATTTACGATTTTCACACAGAAAAGTTCCGCACTCCCACACTTTTGTTCAGTTCAGTCGATTACAGAATTTTAAAACTAGAAAAACTCCATCCATGATTTACTACGTCGCTTACAATTTGCCCAATGCTTTTTATCTAATTTACTAAATTAGATTGTAACGTTTGATTTTAATAATATATATAAATATATATAAATAAAAGTTAGAGAGAGCCTAAATCTTCTTTGAGATTTTAACTGGTTACGGCGAGTGGTAGCGCTCTCAAATTAATAAGAAAAAAATCAGAATAAAAAATAAACTTTAAACTCCCTATTTATCTCCGAAACCAGTATATTTTATTCATATTAATCTCTAGTTTAGAGATTCATTCATTGATTAAACATGAGATTTTACATCTAGCATATGCATCTGTTGAATGGACCTTCTCAAATTTGATTTCATAGTTGCTTCATAAGTTCCTGCATTATGGACCTAGATAGGGCCTCTAGATCTTAGGTAGTTATATGGATAAGTAAACTTTGTGAAATTAGATTATTTTTGTTCCTTATTGTAAATTGAACATTAAAGAATAGGATTTTTGTCGTTTTGAAGCCTGTTTGTTTAGATGGGATCTTAATGAAATTTGGGAAGTATAACAGTTACTCCGGTGAGAACTAGACAGCTTTTTCGGTTCATTTGAAAAGTTTATTTGCACATTGCACACCCGGTATAAATAATAACAGTTCAATGCAATTGCTTTAATGAAAGCAACGCCCTATCATCAATGAAAACAAGCCATTTATACGCAATCATCGCCCTGTCGGAGGGGAAGTTTGGATCTTACGAGGTGTCGGAGTCCAGACGTCGTCACATTTGGCGTCGGACTGCGAAAGAGTACAGAGTCGCGGGGGCGGTATACAAGGGTGAAAAAAAATTTCGGCGAAAAAAAAATTGTTAATTTGTAATTTTTGTAATTTATAAAAGTGAGTGAGGAAAAATGTTAAGTGAATAAGGTGGCAGCCATGTGGAGGCTGCCGTCAGGTTGCCTGCCTGAAGATTTGTTAGTTGCGAGGAGATTAGCGACAGTGCGGCAACATTCTGTCCATAAATTTTCTTCGGCAAATATGATTTACAGCGGTATGGAAATTATAGTCTATCACGTTAACAACTTTGGATGGTTTTTATTCTTATTTTTCTTTTCTAATAACTAAGAGAATAACGATCGTTTCTATTGCAATCAAAATAAATCAAATGCAAAGAAAAATTATACGATGCTGATCTACAAATGATTGGGATATTTCCGATAGTTTAGGTTAGGTTGTTTAATCGACGTTTTCCATATAAGAGTTTAACGAGAGCCTTTCATTTGACAATTGATAGATACGTTTTTATTATCTTTTATTTTATTAAGTACGTAAACTCATGTAATATTATTATTATTTAGTTATTGCTTCTTTTTATTCTCAATTTACTTCTATATATATAGCAAAAATTGAAATTGAATTAAAATATTCTTAAAACGATATTATAGCCTATAGTAAATGGATCGTCCTAGAAATTTGAAACAAAAATTTATTAAGAAAATCCTACTAGTTCAAAGCTGTGGTAAATTTAAATCTTTTTTTTTGTTTAATGCTGTTTACTCGGTTGTTTACGCGGGTTACGAATATTTTCTTAAAGTAGTATCCATATCTCCAAAAAAAAGATTTAATAAATATTTTTAAAATAAATCATTTACCATTTTATATTTTTATCTTCAAAAATTATTTAACTCAAAATACCTGAATTTTTACTGAATATTTAGCAAATTTTATTTCAAATAATTTATAGAGGTATTTTACATCCACATAGTTTGGATCTTGTGTCCAACATGTAATCTCGTCGTCTAATGTTTTATTCGTGCGTTTCGTGTCTCATATATTTTAAATAGAAAAACAATGTGAGTTTAATTTGCCTTCCAGATAACCAACATGAGTAGCCCATCTGAGATTTTAGTTAATAAATTAGGAAAGAAATTTTGTTGCACAAACGTTTTAATCAGTTTTTATTAGAATGCTGGAATTCATTATTCCATTTTTGGCGGAATTCCAATTCCACGGTATTCGTTGTGATGCCACTGGCTATACACCAATGTAGCTGATTCTCCCTTTGTCTTAATGTTTTGTTTATATTTTCCCTGTATCAGTACATTTCACTCGTCAGCGAATGACACTGGAAGATCTACGACTGCTAGAGATCTCGAAAATCTATCCACATACAGTGACAACCGTTTCTCAATACTTTTTTCCTAACCAAAGATATGATTACAAGCACCTAACGCTCAAAAGAAGTGGGATTTTGTTAGAATGTTCAACTTTACGGGTTGTTGTTAATATTTTGTTATCGCGAATTTACCAAATAAAACTCTAATTTATTATTTGTGATGCCAAATAATATTTAAAATTCAAATAAAATGTTGTTTGTGTTGTGTTTGTGTTTAATAGTTTTTTCTGCATTGTCTTCGAAGTGCACCAAGTTACCCCCTAGCTGAAGTTTTGACAGGCTTAGTATTAATATCACTTATTTTTCGATTAAAAATTACTTTTAATCATTGACTTGGACACTAATCAATTGTATTAACTATTTAAGTAGCAAAATGTGGAAAATAAATGAATAAAATATCTTGTTCGTTTGTAATTATCAAGATTGCCATTTCATCAAATTTTGTTTTTATCTGACCATACCATTATCACATACATATATTATACATACATATCATTCATGTCGTTATTTGTTGCTTACCGCACTCTCCTGATTGATTACCGTTTTAATTACATAGTTATTCAGTGCCTAGTCGAAATCAACGCTTTAGGAACAATTTTTAGGAAATGCTCTTTTTAAAGACTCTAAGTTTATTAAAATCTGTTAACTTTTTTTCGCGATATGGACATTGCTATATAGAATTAGTAATATAAAGTAAGAAAGAATACATCCCATTAAAAACATAATATGACTTAAACTACATGTCTCCATCGTTATTACTTTAATATTCTTGACAAAATGACAAAGGCATGATGAATATTCATTTTACATCACTAGATCATTTTTGTTAATAATTTTCGATCCAGTTAAAGACATACCTGTTTATTTTGAATTAACTAGCCATACACTTTACCATTTAAATTAATATATTTGTATTGTTTTTTATTTATAATAATTAGAATAAATTAATTGTTTATATTATCCATTTTAAAAATATACTATTAATAAGCACAAGAAACAAATAAACTTGGCAGGGAAAAAAAACTTAAAAAATTAATTTATTACCTACTTATTTTGTTTCTCAAATCAAAAAATAATTTTTATTAGATAATGCGACATTTTATGTGACACAAAGAAACAAATTATTCTGAAAATGTCAACTATAATAATAAACGCTGTTAGGTTGAACGTAACAGTGCTAATTCTAATTCTAACATTTTTGAAGTCCGTATTGAATTTTGTCTTTCCGGCTTTGATAGTTTTTTAGATATTTAAGCGTTCTGTTATAATTTACTAAAACTATTTGTAGCATATATTAGCAAGCTTGGTAACATCATACTTATTAATTTTTATACTAAACTGAAGTTCGGTTTGAAGTTACGGTATATATTTTTGTACATTTCGTTAAAATTCTGTATAATGAGTCTGCATATGTCTCATTCAACCATAAAATCTTGAAATTCGCAAAAATCATTCTTCTATAATATGTTTTAAAATGATTTTAATTAATAACATTTTTCCAATTTCAAAAAAAAGTACTATTTAAATAATATATCAAACATATAAACATATTAGTTCATTCAAACTGTTACTTGATCATATATTTTTTAAACAAATGTCAAACAGGAAGGGTGCTAGGAAAGTCCTGAAAGGCCACCAAAAATAATACAGCTTTCAATTTTTTGGGAAAATCTTTAAGGAAAAGTCGAAACTTCTGACAAAGGTCAAAATTTCTAAGAAAAAAATCTGAATTTCTAAGAAATATGCCAGAATTTCTGACATTGCGAATCGAAAGATAAAATATAGATAATTCTTAAAGAATGGCCAATCTCTAAACTGGAGGTACTAGATACCAACATATTATGAAATCCTAACATTAATTTTATACTTTTTTCATTACAATTACCAAAATTTTTATTGTTAAGTATGATTTTTTTATTGTTCCCTGTACCTCTTCATCTTTTAAGTATTTGTAAAAAAAAAAACAGAAAAATACTTTGAAATTTTTAAATGTACATAAGTCAAAAACGAGTGAAAATTCTTTCAGATTAACATCTTTTAACCGGTCCTCGACATACAAAAAAATACTATTTGATTTATCTTAATAATATGGTGAAACTAGCCCCCTTTACGAGCAACGGGCATATAAACTGCCAATTTTTATTATTACGCTATTAAGAACTTTACAAATATTTAATATAATATTTATATTTATATAATATAAGTATTTTCGAAATCAGCGAGATTTGTATGTATATTTTGGTATCTAGTACCTTCAGTTTACAAACGCAGAATGATTACGTTTCATTTATTAGATACTTATGTTATGTCGGAAACTCCGACTTATTTTTCAGAAATTGTGATGTTTTTCAGAAATTTTGACATATTTCTCAGAAATTTCTACTTGTTTTTCAGAAAATCAAACATTCTTTTATGCTGATAATACTCAGGTACTGTATTCGTTTTTTTCCAGTACTTGGTATACGACGCAAAAATTAATTAATAAAGATCTAATGAAATAACAATTTGAACATAGTTTGAACCTTAGATTTTAGGGTCTTATCTCTGCACCACTGCACAGGACGTCCCTCTTTTAAAGAAGCTACAATATTTCAAAACTTTAAAAGTCTTATCAGTGATACTCTTTAAACATACTTTTTTTGATTTTTTTTCTTTACATTATCTACAATATTATTTTACTATAATTGTGTGTTACTCAAGCGAATTAATAGTTATGTATCATTTTATCGGGGCTGAACATTGAACAATTTTTAATTGCTTTCATCTCCTTTTCTGCAATTTATCTATAGAGTAGAATAAATGTATTATTATTAAGAATATTTAAGGTCTAATTCTAATATGTAACAACGGTAGTGATCTGAATATTTTAAAATATCTGTTTATCATGCACAGAAAAAAACAAATTCTTAATGGTAGATTAAGAAGATCTTGAATATTTTCTATTAGATTTAAAAATGTACTACTTTCTGTTTTAAACGACCTAATATTCAAAAGAAAACGATAAAACGTAAAATACTTGCGATTTGAAAATATGGTTGTGCCATATTCTCGATGTTAGAAAATATAAGTCTATAAAATAATTGTCTCAAAATTATGATATCCTTGATGTAATAATTCCTCAATATGAAAAATGCTTAAAAAATATTCTTTCCATTATGGTATATAATTGTACAGTAATGTTTGGTTTGAGTTTTATCATGACTGCACGAAATCTGACGAAGCGTAACGATTGGTCATACTAACTTTCAGTGCAGTTTCAGTTTTTCCGATGTAAGATATAAGGGTTGTGTAACAATAAATATAGAAGACTCATTGAAACGTTTAGGACTTCCAGAGTCGCCCATTATAAAAGTATTGAAAATATGTATTTAGAACACTATTATTACCTTATTTACTACACATTACAAATACATCTAAATGTAGCTATCTGTTTAAGACTGTTCGGGGCCACATTCAAACTTTGAGAAATTTTGCTTGTGCAGACTATAAACCGCGGAGCTGATCAATAATAATGAAAATTATTTGTATGCAATATCTATGGGTATTTGGTATTTGGATCCTTCTATTTTTGCAACACCAAATACAACCAAAAAATATCATGACAGAGTTGAAGTAGTTTTGTTTATACTTTTAATGTATTTAAGGCTAGGAAAGAATATGTACCATAATTTTGTTTAGCAGCAATTATGCAAGCATGCGATCTTGCATAATTGCTTAAGCTGAACGAATTTTTAAGAACTTTGTATTATTTTATTATTTTTTAGATTAAAAGAAAATTAAGTAACTATTACATGTTACATCTGCATTCTGGATCATAAAAATAGAAATACTAGTTTTGGATAGATAAAATTAATGAAAAATAATGTAAATATCTGCTTCGGCTTACCTTCTTAATAAAATGTATCACTATCACTGGTTATAATTAGTAATGTATCTCTGAAAAAACCATTTTTTAAAAGAATTTCGTAACTACCTTTATTTTGTAAAAATTTATCAAAAATCGTGAGCCAATAAATAACTTGTTTTAACTGAGAAGCTGTATTTTTCAGCTTTAAAAATTTTAAAATTTACTTAAAAAATATCTCGCATTTTTATGGTAATATTACCACCCTCTCAATATATAACTTGGGTTGAACTGAACTACTGCTTGATTTAAAGCAAATATACGAACATTATTAAGCATATGTCTAACTAATTTAAAACTAGCAATATAGCGTAAATAGCGTAACTTTATATGTAAAGAAACGAAAAACGAATTATCTACATTTTTGTTTAAAACATTTGAAATATTCGAACGGAGCATTTCATTTTGTTAAAATAAACTTAAGATATTGATAATTTGCCATTTTTCTTTTAAGGCGCCATAGTCTTGAGTATATAGTATATAATATATACTCAAATCATCTATAAATTTTTTATTGTGATAGGTATTTACTGTTTGTGTTCCTTGCTTTGTGATTTTATTTGATATTTCTTTGCTCTCTATATTCTTACTTTTTTAACATTATTATTATTGTTATTATTATTTCAATATAATTTAAGTAAGATTTTTTTTAAATTATTTTCGTCCTTGCCATTGTATTCCGGCACACTTATTTGTTAAATGTTCCTCCTAATCGTCGTCATCTACGGCATCTCTCCGGTTTTAGCTTCCGCAACGGGCACCTCAACGGACCCCTACCATCTTCTGAACGCAGCGACGCAGCGATTGGTCGCCCAAGGCAGCGGCCAGATCCAACTGTGGCAATTTTTGCTTGAACTGCTCGGCGATTCGTCGAACGCCGGTTGTATAGCGTGGGAAGGTGCCAACGGAGAATTCAAGTTAACGGACCCCGACGAGGTGGCCCGACGGTGGGGCGAGAGGAAATCCAAACCGAACATGAATTATGACAAGCTGAGCCGGGCCTTGAGGTAACTATAGTCGATACGATTTGTGATGGCATAGTCGACAATAATACGACACTTATATTTCAACAGATGTTCAACCCTATAAGTCTATCGGATCAGTCCAAGACAGGCGTCACTAACAATAACGATTATATTACTTGGGAGTAAGAGAGACAGGATCAGTTGTACTGGGCATTTATTATTTCAACCAGTACGCCGATACTCAGAGATGGATTCATGTATTTTCTATGTAATAATAGATCAAGGAGATCAATAGATCATGAAAAAATTATGATAAATTGTTTAATAAACTATTCTCTGAAAACTCTATTCATGAAATAAACATTAAAGCAATACCAGAAAAATTGGTGCTGCTTCTAACAGAAAATGATCCTTCGTTTACATTGATAACAAGTGGTGGTACCGTTATATCAAGTGTATTAGTAGAAGTGGTATTCTTTTATTATATTTTCTGTATGTGTTATATAACTGATCAAATTTTCTTTGGTAACTGTCTGGAGAGCTGCCTTAACAGTATTACTGCAGTACCATCTTGTCTTGCCTCACTTACAATATTTTTATGAACAAATATTTTGCACTGAGCTCACACCAATTCTATGGCATTAAATATACAATGGTAGTAGACCATTTTAAATATTGATGTAATGTCTGTACCGTGCGGCAAGTTTTTGTTTGTAATTTCTGACAATTTTTAACAACTCACATTTTAGAACATTTTCAATTGATAATTTCTTCTATTCTTGTCGATACTTTGTAGTGGAAACTACTCTAATTATACCTAATTTTATCAAAATCCTTCCAGATTTTGGCGAAACGTCTGCAGGATTCCAGTCGGAGTTCAACAAGCGAACTATTATATATATATATATATATATATATATATATATATATATATATATATATATATATATATATGTATATATATATATATATATATATATATATATATATATATATATATAAACCCTGTATATATATATATATATATATATATATATATATATATATATATATATATATATATATATATATATATATATATATATATATATATATATATACAGGGTTTTTCACTTAAAACTCCGCACGCCAATAAGTCCAAAACGAAAAGAAATGTTTAATTTATGTAAAAAGTAGTCAAAGTGTGGGGTCAAGTAGATATTTCCTAAAGTTTAAAAAATTCGACGCCTGCAAAGAGCTGGGCGTCGCGACACGTCGAAAAATTATTCGATTGCAGAGACTTTGGAAATACGCGCATACAAAAGTACATATTATTTAAAAACTTTTTTGTTATTTACTCAAACGTATTTACTTTACCCGTTTCTAAGTTATACCGATTTAAAGTAAACATTTCTTGATTAATAAAAAATGTGATTAACGCTTATTTTTACAAGTATGCCATGAATGTTAGTTACTATGGCAACCATTGTTATCGCAGTTGTTTTAAGTGCAATTACAAACGTAAGTTGTTATTGCTGTATCAAAAAATTGTCACATTTTGTCACAAGAAATATCCAAATTTGTTCGGTTAAAAAAAAACTAAGAATTATTATGTGAAAATGGTGCAATTTAGCAATAAGGAAAAAGTAGACATGTTACTGGTGTTTGGAGAATGCAGATACAATTGTAGAGAAGCAAAAAGAGTTTACGCACGGCGTTATCCGCATAGAAGAGTCCCCGATGCAAAAACCTTTTCAAGTTTATGTAAAAACTTAAGAGAATATGGCAGCTTCATAAAACCTAAAAGAGATAGGAACAGGACGGCTACAAATGATGAAAATACTGCTGCTGTAATTCAGCAGGTTGATAATAACCCCAAGATATCCCTATCAGAGATAAAAGAAAATACCGGTGTTACCATAAGTTCTTCGTAGAGAATTCTACATAGAAACTTTTTTCACCCGTACAAAAGTAAACTAGTTCATAAACTAGAACCAGGCGATTATGCTAGAAGAATGTATTTCTTAGCGACATTGTCCGATTTGTATAGCCAAGATGCAAATTTTCTCTCGAAAATTTTATGGAGCGACGAAAGTCGATTTCAAAATAATGGAATCGTTAATAGACACAACTGTCGTTTTTGGTCCGAAAACCATCCTCGTTGGATTACAGAAAGAGGTAACCAACGAATTTTTAGTATCAATATGTATGTGCGGCACATTAAAGTGCCTCTTGACACTAGAATGAATATGTGGCTACAGCAGGAAGGAGTGCCTGCACATAATGCCCAAATAGTAACGAGGTATTTGAACCGAGAATATCCCAATAGATGGTTTGGTACTAATGGACCGGTAAGGTGGCCGGCGAGGTCCCCGGACATTACACCACCAGATTATTTTCTTTGGGGCTACCTAAAAAACGTTATCTATGAAGAACCTATCGAAGATGTGGCCGATCTCATTAACAAAATTAGTGCAGCGTGTGCCGCTATCACAAGAAGGACTCTCCTACAAGTGACCCAAGCTCATCTGTTAAAAGTTTTTGATAGTTGTGTTCGAGCAGATGGACTTAATTTTGAACAAAATTTTTGAAATGTCTTATTAGGTAGTTAATTGCAATAATAATTTTGGTTTTTAACTTGTAGGTATTTTACTGTTTCTTCATTTATTTATCATGTTATCAGAACTAAATCGATAAAAAATAATAAATAAAATCATACTAAAATAGTTGAAATCTATTGTTTGTAATTGCACTTAAAACAACTGCGATAACAATGGTTGCTATAGTAACTAACATTCATGGCATACTTGTAAAAATAAGCGTTAATCACATTTTTTATTAATCAAGAAATGTTTACTTTAAATCGGTATAACTTAGAAACGGGTAAAGTAAATAAGTTTGAGTAAATAACAAAAAAGTTTTTAAATAATATGTACTTTTGTATGCGCGTATTTCCAAAGTCTCTGCAATCGAAAATCGACGCCCAGCTCTTTGTAGGCGTCGAATTTTTTAAACTTTAGGAAATATCTACTTGACTCCACACTTTGACTACTTTTTACATAAATTAAATATTTCTTTTCGTTTTGGACTTATTGGTGTGCGGAGTTTTAAGTAAAAAAACCCTGTATATATATATATATAGTATATATATATATATATATATATATATATATATATATATATATATATATATATATATATATAATATGATTGAACTTGTCAAGAACATCTCCAAATATATATAAAACTCTATGGTTGTGTTGTTATATTAACTGTAATATTTCAGATTTGAAAAAAATAATAATAATTTTGTTTGGCCATGACCGCTTACTTTAGAACCCAAATCACGCAGTCCTGTCATATTCATAAATTCTTGGATTTCTGTCAGAATACTGCGGCCTATGTTTTTTATAATTTGTGTTACAAATTTTTATTAAACAATTAATACCAGCTATGGCAGCCAATATGAAATTTGAAAACTTCCAAAAATAATGTTAGTTATATTCGGTGTAACGAAAATACGGATGAAGGTTATTTGAACAGGTTTGCATTATTCTATTTTCTTCTAGTCAAAACTGTAATTACCTATTACTTATAGTTATGCGGCAGAAAGATTAATGTTGAAATCAAATTTCATTAAGCATGGGTAATGTGGTAAACCCTGGCCCTAGAATTAGAAATATTATTATAATATTATATTAACAAAGAACACAAGTAGATGAAATTTAAATATTCGCTTCAATCGAATAATTCCAAGTAGTCCTTGCAGAAAGCCATATAAATTTTATCAGATTCAAAAGTTATAATAGAGTTTTGTAATTGGTATTTACAATAAAACAAATTCTGAAAATTCGATGACGAACTTTATTTCACGAATGCCTGGTCTATTGAATCTACAAAATTCAAGATTTCGGTGTTTCCGGTTTTAATACTTCATGTTTTTTACTAGGAAGAAAAGTTGTGCATAATATTTTGTAATGGTAGTTTTTCAGAGAATAAATGTATAGCAATTATTGGAAATATCATCCTCTTAAATATCATCCTCTTGGCGCATCGCTCCCAATTTCACAAATTGTAAGTGCCTATTTGAACACTACTTTTTCTAGGCACTGGAGTGGAACAAATCCTACCTAGGTCACCCGATTCATCGATTTTGGATTTCTTTTTATCAATAACGACTAGTGTTAATATATTAGGGGTCTAAAAATGTGTATTTCTTATAGGTTAACTGAAAATTACCAATTTTTTTCTGTTTTAAATTAAATATTCTTTTCTAACCTGTTGGCAATTAACAAAATCGATTTTGTTTTGCAAAACTTCAATATAGGGCTTAACATAATAAACAACCATAGATTTTTATATATTTTTCAAATGTCATTTAAAAATATATAAGTTGGTTTCATTTATCGAAAATATATGAAGATATCCCGTATCTCAAAAACCCCAACCCTCCATCTTTACCAATACTCGGTAATACCATCGAAAGATGGCAGCTGGAACAACAAATTGGGATTTGGAAGTAGACGTCAAACAATGCTCCGTCTGTTCAGCTAAACTATCAAATACTTATTGTTTTATTAATTAATATAATAATTATACTGGGTTGCATTATATATTTGATTGATATATATTGAACTATTTGAACCTTTGCATTTGTTAAAAAAGGTAATTGACCTCTTCTGTCTTCTACTTATTGAAAATAATATTTGTCGTAATTTTGTTTTTAAAATCGTTTTCATACTACGTATGTCTTTCCCAAATCCTTGAAAGTATAAGAGTGATGCTTTTCTTAAATCTCAGATCGAAATTTGAAACCCAATCGTTTGACGGACGCTACATATACAAGACCTTCCGTGAAATGTTATAACCTTTTTTTCTCGCAGGTATTACTACGACAAAAATATCATGTCCAAAGTCCACGGCAAACGTTACGCCTACAAATTTGACTTTCACGGTCTCATGGCCGCTTGCCAGGCGCAAGCCCAAGGTCAAAACGATATGGTCGCTTCGTACAAGTACCAGCATCACCAAAGCGAACTCGGGGCAGCACTTTACCCCACTACCCACGGTAGTAATCCGAGACTGTCAGGAATGCTGCCCTCCACTGCCCAACAACAAAGTTTATTCCCGGCACCATCGTATTGGCCTTATTCTACCGGAGGATTCGATCCCAGAGGCTCGCCATTTAATTAACTATAGTTTGTGGCGTTTTAAGATTTTTCAAAACCGAAGTTATCGTATCTATCAAGAATACCTATCAGTACTTTTACAAAGTTATTTGTCTAAACACATTAACCTCTACACAGGGATAACCGGCAGCATAACTTTTTGCGAAGCTTCTTTGAATCACAGAAATCGCACAGAGCCAAATTTTTAGTTTTTATATTATGAGGATAGTTTTCTGATACCACGTTCCGTTGATCTATTTCGGATTAAAATTGGTTCCACTGTTTTGACATAAAAATTACAGAATTTCAACAGATTTTTGACATCGTTAGATACTTGTTGACGATAGTGCGTTTTATGAAGAACCGTTTAAATTATTAATAATTTAAACGGTAATAGTTTGGAGAGTGTGGAAACGCTGGAATATCTCGAGAAATCAATCAAAAAACAAAACAAATGGCTTTAAATATCGAATAAAAAAAACTGTTCAATAATACCAAACATGACCCCCAAATCAACCACTGGTGGTGAGAATGTGGTAACTTTGAAAGCTTGAATGTAAACCTCCGTTTTTTATTAAATATTCGGATTCTAGGCCACAACCGCGTCAGTCTCGGTGGATGGTGCTTTAATTTAAAAAAGAGGTAAGAACAGGGATACGGTAGAAATGTTTTAGGTAGATTTAAAACGCAGATGGAATTTTGACATCAGTTGTGATGGTCACGTCACGTTGCTAAAATCGTTCCAAACCGTAATGGCAGCAAAGAAAGAGTATGCAACACTTTAATGAACTTCTTCAGACTCTCAAGGAGATTCATGACATTACAGCGCCATCAACCGATTATCCAAACGAACACTTCGGACGAAAGCTGACTTTTATGTGACCTTTCCATATACGTTTTCAAAGTTGTCCCCTCCTCACCACCAGTATTTAATGATTAAAGGCATATTTTACTGTTTACAAAACTTCTGGATTCCTCCGTGTTTTGTAAATAGTGTTACAGTTTCTTAAGGCATATTTTTGTTTTTTGTTCTCTGCATATTTCACCGTCTCCATACTTTTTCGAAACCGGGTATATTTCTTTTTTCTCTTTTGAGGAACAAGATCATTAAATGATTTTAAAAATTCATTAGTCTCATTAAAGAAAGTTAGATCTGTGAGGACTAAAATTCCTGTTGTATATGTTTTTTGTTCGCAGAACGGAATCAATGGCAAAAAAGAAAATATGTCAATTATGTTCTTGATCTGATTTAATCTCAAATATTACTTATTTATGAAAAGTTTAAAGAAAAAATACTTTTCCTCAACTTCATAAGTTCTTCTCAATAGGACTACGCATACATATATGTTTTTTCAAAAAAAAAAATTGTCCATTAACGAACAAACTCGTTTGACAGATCAAAATAAAACCATGACGTCGTCACTACCCATCCAAATTCGATTTATTATCTTTGAAGATGACCAGATCTCATACGAAAACGTTTATATGAATTAAATGTAATAACTATTATTATTATCTTGCTATAATTCAAAAGCTGTGATTCGAATGACAAGAGATCCTTTTAAAACTTTTCTTAATAAGCTGCCTGCGAAAAGACAAAATCATTATAATTTAAAAATTTAAAAATACAAAAGTGACCAAGACCAAATTTCATAAATATTTTGTAGATTAAAAACTGATTCCATGATTGCATTGCGATCTTTGAATTTTGCATTATCTTTTAGAAAATGAAATTGTTCTTAATCCACAACTGAGTAGTATCTTTTAACATTTTCTTTGTAATATCGTATTTTCGAGAAAATTTGTTCTTGCCTCATAGCTTCGCCCTCCATGAGTAAACACCGATATGAAATTAAAACTAGTTAAGCAAAATGAGTTTGTGACCGTAAACACACGCAAGGCGTGGACATTTCCGGGCTAATTACAATTTAATTGTTGTTTTCTTGTAAATAGTTATTAATAAAAATAAAATTTCTCTTATAGTTACATCATTGTTTTAAATATTGTTTCTGTTCAAAGAATTTTAACGTATGCATAGAAATTTTCGTTGTTTGAATAAAGTTTTCACCTGTTTTAAGAATATGTGCCTTTCTCAATCATGCAACGCGTTGTTCTTTCTACGTCTGGATCTGTTTAAGTGCTTTTTGGTCGGTTTACTACCGACCAGCGCTTATTTATATACGGACTTGGTAAGTATATAAGTGACACAAGTAAGGAACGTTTTATTAACATAATCAAATCGAATAAACAATAGATAATATCAAGAACAGCAAGGAGTAAAAAATGAAAGATATCCTATCGATAGCTGCGCCCAATAGGATCCAGTCTTCTTGTATCGGGGCTTTTCCTGAATGGTGATGTGGTCTGACAATTCCTGATTCGTCACTCGCGTTTAAATCTTCGAACTCTGCTACTTGATGATCTCGCATTTCTTCAGCCGTAACGCGATGAACTGATACCGAAGACTAAATACGAATAAAATAGTATGACTTCTTAGATATTATTATTGAAATAATACTAAGCAGAAAATTCTTGTATATTCAAACTGGCAGTCGACTCTTGACGACATTTTTCATTTTTTTCATACACCAACAGAAAGCAAGTGTATATACAGCGCGTTGCCAAAAAGTACGCAAAAGGTTTACCACATATTATTTTCCGAAAAACGATTTTCTTCATGCCACTTTCCATTTGCATGATTTGTTTTCAATATATGGGGTCAGGTTAACTTTTTTAAATATACTTTTATAATTATACTTTTTACTTTTATTATTATAACCTAGACGCATAGGTTTAAAAAACCAGTATGTGTCAAAACTCAACATTAACTAGTTAATCAAATTAAAAACCTACAATAATTCAATCGTAATTAAAATTAGAAAAGTTAAATTAACTAAAAGAGTTTTCTAGAACATGACCTCTCCAGAAAATATCTTACTCTCTTTAATGTTCCTTACACAGTAAGCAGATTATAACATTTTGGCCCTAAATAAAATCTGCTGATTAATAGCTGGATTACTTTTTAGGGACGATAACATTTCTGTGAATATTAGTACTAGTTTTATAATTATAGTTGATTAGTGCCTGTCTGGAAGAGTCCCGTAGCATAGAAGCGGTTAAACTAATGCTTTAATGTTTTATAAATAAATGTAAGAGTTTTTTAGAAAGGAATTCCCGTGACATATAAAACTAATGCAATAAAGATCTGATTTTGTTTGTCAAGTACACGCCATGATTATCCGATTAAAGGTTATTATCAACCATCACTCCTAAGTATTTTATAACATTAGTTTCCTTAATTGGTTCTACTAAAGAGTCAATAAATATTTCTGAACGTTTGGGACGTTTTTTTCCAATTATAGAAAATGCTGTACATTTAGTCTTATTTATATTAATTAATAAATATATAGTGTTTATTTAAAATAAATACGCCAAAGATTTGAAATTTTGCGGAGTCATACAGGTTGATGTTTCGCATTTGTTTGGATACTCAACTGAAATTTAAATTTTAAACGCGACCCACCACCAAGTTATTTGAAAAAGTTGGTTCGAAAATTAGAATTTTTAGTTTTTTCATTATTTTGGTCAAATACTCAAAATTATTGTAATTTGATTTTTTTATTTGATAAATTATTGTGGAATAGAACGAAAAACCTCTACAATATGGCCAATTTAATAGTAATTCATGAAATGTAAATTCTTTAGTAAAATAAATAATACTAAAACCAGGGATTAATGATTTTATTTTAAGGAAACGATAATGTTTAATAGGTAACTGATTAAATTTAAGAAACTAATTGTTCGGGAAGACGGAACAAATAAAATAAATTATAAATACGTGAGACGCCTAGCACGCTGGCTGGCGACTGAGACTATAACTTGTATCATATTCCTAACCGAAAGTGATGCGCATTCGCCAAGATTCGTTTCGTCGGTCGGGCACGGATAATTATAATCCACGTGTTAAAAACATAACATTGATGAAAAAATCCCAACCTAACCAAAAATCGTTTTTCATTTTGGTTGACTAATGTTTGTTAATTCGTTTTTGTACATTTAATTTAATTTAATTTCATTTAATTTATCATAAAATATAGAACAGAATAACCGCATTACAGGTTGGTATTTGTTATGCTCGTATCCTGAAACCTCTTAGGACACAAAAATTTTAAAAATTTGTGTTCATAATCCCCAACTTAAATTACAGATTTATTCTGTTTTGAGACATTTACTGCATAAGGAGGAGAATCGACGCCGCATCTCAAATCTAAATATTGCAACAAAGGTAATGAGAGATAGAAGTGATCCATTTAACCTGCAAGAGAGGAGATTCATTGAACTGTTTCGGCTAAATAAGGAGCTAGTTCTCAATTGGGTGCTACCAAAGGAATGTGGGCGGGGACTACTTGCGTGCAGCAAGTCAACAGACTCTCCGTCGGTATAAAGGAGTATAATATATAAAAGAAGGATATATATACAAGAGTATAATTCAACAACTGTCTAATCATTGGATCTGTTTTTTATGGAAAAAGGTGGATTTCCAGGAATTATTGGCTGTGTAGATAGGACTCATATAGCATGACGCTGTCAGCAGAAAAGGTCCAAAAACATGCACATAGTAAGCGAATAACTGACACATTTATGTAACGTGATTTGGTGCTTTTACGGTCAGAAATTGTTAATAGATATTTTATACAATAAAATAATTTGAACTCATAGTACGTTGTGGCATTTTTATTATTATTTTATAATTGCCCACAAAAAAGATATATCACAAGGAAACTATTTATAAAAAACAAATATTAACACAGAAAATCAAACTACAATATTGCAGGGATAAGAATTAATTTAACGTTTTACATAACACAAAACTGTTACATAATGGTATACGCAGACACTTTTAAATTAAAAAAATTATTTTGATTCCAACCTTTTCAATAATTGTGAAAAGAAATCATTGTGTCTCTCTTAATTTTGACATAATTCGAATAAACCGGTAAAATAATCGACCAATTATATAAACGAAAACTTTTTGGTTTTTGAATAACCCGGATCTTGTAACCGCAACAACCGCAACATTTGTTGTAGACATACCTTGGTAATGTTTCTGATGTATGCACCAATAATGAAACAATAATTTTCATAGCACCATCTTATATCCAGCGCATGGGAAATTTTTGATTTACACCATCTAGCTGGAAATCCATATCCTGTCGCACATTAAGACGATGATTTTCTGCCATAATTCCCCATCAAAAAAGTTAACCAAACGACGAGCATTTAATGATTCATGAAGAAATAAGGACTTATTATTTGACACCACACCACATTGACTTTCTGGGAACATTGATCTTTGCAATTTATACCCCAGTGGGCTTTATCTGTAGCATTTTGAAATAATACAACCCCATTGGCAGTGAATGTAGCTTCATCGGTAAATAAAATTCTCTACAGAAAAGGGTTGTCGTTTAAAAAATTACCTTCAACCCAATAACAATATTCTAACCGTTTAGTTTATCACCTCATTTTTATGTAAGAACTTTGGTTTATGTAAAGGGTATGATTTTGTGAAGTATGATGTTAAAATCTACAGCAGCTTATCGAGCAAAATCAACACACAATCGGATTTTTTCAATTTTCGTGTTTAAAGTCAAAGGCATTTTAATTCGGTGGTCACTAAATAGAAGCGAATGTAATAAACGGAAAGTTTAAGTTGATCTGACGTTAATGATTTCACACGCATTCTGTCATGAAATTTGAGGTTAGAATAATATTTTGAACAACTTTCTCATATAACTTTTCCAGTAGAGTATCTCAAATGTAAAACATCGATCTGTATGACTGTGCAAAATTTGAAATCTGCATTTATTTAGATAGCCAAAATGTAAATGTGTCTTTATCTTAAATGCGAGACAATGTATATTTGTTAATATGGCTAACGGATCGATCAACTTTTCTGCAACACCTCGTATCATCGGGTGATGCATTGCCGAACGGAACATGGGAAATCCCATGCAAATTTTTAGGTGGCTAGATATTGGCTCGCCTGTACATTTCATAGCAAAGTTGCAATATAATTTTTTGATATGATTAACTCACATGACCAGTTTGCATAAATTTTAATAAGCCAACCTTTAGTTATTGAATTAAATATAATCACAAAATTGCAAAAGGTCAATACAACTAACACCAGCGAGTATTTCCCATGACGCTATTTCCAAAACTTGAGGACGTCGAGCTGGATAATGAAATATCAAATAAAGGTTTTCTCACAATAAAGACATGCACATTTCGTTTCACACATTCAAAATAAACTGAGCATGTAGGCATATTATTGTGTTTTTCTTAGGATCAAACTCGTACTTGGTTCTAAAGACCTCTTTGTTCCTTAAAGCGTTCTTGGAATAAATTTCATTTAAAGGACGGTTTAAGCAACAAGGAAGCTTTTGACCCTCAAGTGTTTTATTAAAAATAATTAGTAATTATAATAAAAATGCGGCTTCAAAACATGGCTAAGAAGAAATATTATTTAAAATAAACATTATTTTTTAAGTAAATGTTCAAACATGTCCTAAGTGATTACAAAATTCATTTCTAACATTCCTTAGTTGATATTGTGAAATCCTGCCACATTCTAAAGGAAATGCGTTTTGTAACTGTTAAGATTTTCATTTTTTTAGATTACACTTTACAAATGACCCCACAGAAAGAAGTCGTACGAGAGGTCAGGTGACCTTGTTCCAATAATAGTCCCGTTAAAGGTATTTCCCAAATACTCCCTAACCATACGGGAATTATGGGTGGGACAACCATTCATCTGGTACCAGAATTTAATTTTGTAATAAGTTGAAATAGATTCCTGCCATGAGGTTATAGTCCATAGAATATGGTCCAATAATATGATGTCCGAAAATTCCCACCATAACATTTATTTTTTGAGGATATTGGGTATTGGTATGAAAATATTCATTGTTTTGGCCCCAATACTGGCAGTTTTGAACATTTGGTTGGTTGTTGAGTATGAATATACATTCAACAGTGAAACATATATATTTTTTTAGATCCCTATCGTTATTTGCTTTTTCCATCATTTCAAAATAAAATGCTACTCTTCTTTCTTCATCGCCTTCTTGGAGCTCTGTTTAATGTGCGCAACACTGTGGTTTGATGTTCATTTACAGCTTGTCCAAGAATAATTTTTTTCCTCCACATGCAGTAAAATGTTCAAATCTCTATTTTCCCTTTCTTCTGCTCTATTAACTCCATTTTCAACTGAACATTTACAGTTATTTATTACGCTGCCTTTGGACTCGAATTCTGTAAAAATACGTTTAATTTTTGAAATTAAAGGTATAGTTTTGGCAAGAAAATAAATTGCGGAGACTGCTTTAAGATCGTTTCCTGCATAATGCCACTTAATTATGGTTACCTTTTCTTGATTTGAATAACGCATATTTAGCTTTAAAGCGCATTTAATAACACATAACAGTCACAAATAAAAATATTGTTACTATCTCAAATTTTCGTGTTTTCATTGTCAAAATGTATTTTACTGGTGTTTGATTTATTACCTAAACTATAAACATTTTCTAATTTTGCCATCATATCTAATTCAATACTGAAGATTGACTTATTCAAATTTAGTCAAACTCGGCACATAAGTTAACCGTATCGGCCCCTTCAAAAAGTTATCTTATTTTTGCTATAAAACGTACAGGGGAGCCAAGATTTGGCCACCTGAAAATTTACATAGGATTTCCTATGTTCCGTTCGGCAATGCATCAGCCGGTATTGAAAACTTATTTCAAATAACCATGTTGAGTGATTTTTAAAACTAACGTGTTTATTGCTTTTGATTACTCACATATGTGTGCGTACTCATTTTTATTATACTTATTGATAGAATATAATGGGTATTTTAGAACAATTAGTTTGTTATTGGTTTAAAAACATTTTTTTTCTTCTTTGTTCTTTTATTCTATTATCATTATTATTATTCGATGAACAAAGAACAACCACGCAAAATTAAATTGAGTTACCTGTTGAATAAACCCAGTCAAGCCCAAGTATTTTCCAAATTTTCCTGTTAACGGTTGCTTCACGATCCATGGTAAGGAAGTCGTATGTCTACTGCGCGTCAGGGTTATCACCGCTACCGAACCAACCATCGAAAACGCGACTATGTAGAGGCAACTACTATAAAATAATACTGAAAAAAGGAATATTTCTTTTACCGAACATACGAATAGAAGTAGAAGAAATAGAATTTGTGACACACAAAAAACAACAATAATAAATAAAATAAATAAAAAGACTGAAAAAGGTGGGCGACGAGATCTATACAAAAGAGCAATTCATTAACCTGTTTGTGTTGTTATAAAAGAATTCCTGGACACTATTAAATTATTAAAGTAAAGTTAGAAGAAGACGTTCCATTATGACTTTATTAAACTTATCAACTCCTATGACGTGTTTGTTAATCTGAGAGAATTATAAAGCACTATTGAATTGCAAAACTTAGTGGCCTTAGTCGAATTCCATAGCCGTAGTATTGATGATTGTCAGGGGTCCCGAGAGTGGCAGGCGTTTGACTTACCTGTCCCTTAGTGCTTAAACTTAGAATTATAGTTACTCTCCGGCAGTTTTTGGCTTGAAGCGAATTATCCTTACGAAAAAACTCAAAAAAGCAAGTCAGTTTTAATAGAGAAAGACGAAATTGCAGACGACGAACTTTGAGAGCAGGTGGTCGGTTCCGAAGGGAAAAAATATTAAAATCTATTATCTGGACGAAACTTGGGAAAATGAAGAATGGTCTGGTATAAAAGCACCCTCGGTCGAAGATAAAATGTTAATCATTGAATATGTCCATTAAATGCTGGACCTTATTTCGTCTGGACTTTACCTGCTGATAGAATGCTTGAAAACACTGCAAAGCCCCTTATTATTTGCCTATTATGATTATATTATTTACTTAGTATTCTGACAAACTACATGTAGTAACGCCGCTGTCACATTACTTTGATTCAACAAATGCGCCTTTCTATTGTATACAAATTAGTGTGACCCCAATTTGGAAATGAATCGGGTTGTGTAGGTATTAAAAACTGAAATACGAAATTTATCCGAAACTACACGGTATAAGCTTTAAAATTTACATTTTATCACCCTCTCGCATTAAGAAGTAGAACATAATTTATTTGCTGGGATTGGGAGTGTTTTGTACAAATTTAAATTCAATGAATTAGTTTTTGATTTCGAATGTTTATACTGTTGGCTGATCCCACATAATAATTATGATTTTTTGATAAAGATTAACTGTCTTTAATAGTGTGAATTTTATTTAAAGTAAAATATATGAAAACACATGGCAAATGCACAAGTTCTGTGTGCCAGAACAATTGAGTATAATCAGCGCCAGCCAAAATTCGAATAACCCTTTTTTTAACATATTTTGTTTAGATATGTTCGCAGAAACAATACTTTGACCCGAAAATAGTTAAAATGACACTGAATTACTCCCAACATTCAATCTAGAATCAGTGGGTATTAAGGGCATATTTCAGACCTATTTAAATCGCAGTTTTGATTAACACCATAACTACCTATATCGTGCTAAATCATTCAATCAAAATTGACAATAATGTAAAACTTGCATAAAAATATAAGGTGGCTAGATAATATAGTGGCCCTACCACGGTAAAAATTGCATTGAAGCCGTATTATATTTCCCATATTAATTTAATAAGTGCGTTCTTCTCAGGTTGTCAATTGTTTCCTTGTTCTTTAGGTTTTTTTTTGCTACTGTAATAATTAGTTGGCAAAGTAAAATGTTTTGTTTCATGTTGACCTTATTTTTTGTGTAAATTTGGCTTTATTATCAACTTTGTAGAACATGTATTTTTTCAGAAAGATAAGCTCATTCAAAATATGAAACAAAAAATGCAGCTCTGTATTTAAGAAACTGAAATTGATATGGGCGCAGAAAACAGAAACGTAATAATTAAAACTTAATAATGTCAATTTGTAAAGGAGAAACGGTTGCAATGGGAAAATGTCATTCGTTTTCTTTTTTTTTTTAATTAGGGTCCGGAAAAAAAATCAAATGAAATTTCTGATTTTCGGTTTTTCTCTGATGTCTCCAATCTAATCAGAATTTTCTCGATTTTGAAACCGTTTTAAATTAAGGATAAAAATAAATACGAAAGCAACCGACTACGGTTGAAAGTTGTATTCATTTATCAGAGAACGGGCAACTGTAGAAAAAATCTGATAACGCCGCTGCATTTGCCTTTAAAAAGTGCCCTTATAATGTTTTTATCCGAATTCGAAATTTTCATAAATAAAAAAGTTAAAGGCAATTTTCAAAAGGACCGAAAATTGAAAAACGCCCTATATCTCGGTTGGTTGTGAAGATATCGTCATGCGGTTTTAACCATCAAATGTTTCTCAAAAATCAAGCCTTTGGTATGTAAGTCTATTTTGCTCTATCTAGTTCAG
This sequence comes from Cylas formicarius, assembly GCF_029955315.1. NCBI lineage: Eukaryota > Metazoa > Arthropoda > Insecta > Coleoptera > Brentidae > Cylas > Cylas formicarius. The sequence goes on along the minus strand of NW_026844352.1, from coordinate 14,436,663 downwards.
AAGTAGGTTTTTCCCGGTAAAACACTATAATTACGGCCACCCTGTACAATAGATAGTCAGCCCGACTTCCACTAGGATTTAAAAAATTCCCAAAATCGTCAAAAATAAACATTAATAAAGATACCTATAACCTGGATTTGAATTTATTGCTTACCTATTAATGGTGTATGGGTCCCCATGGCGGGCATCTTTTGGGTAAAGTACAATAAAAACAGGCAAACGATAATGGCCGTGCATCCGTTGATAATTATTTTTTCGCCGCAGTTGGGCGGCAACCAGAAACACAATAGTGTTAATATTATGATCACTGAAATGGAATTTTAATCAAACTGGTTAATAAAAGATATTTTAAGTTTTGTTCAAAAGCTTGTAAATAAATTTATAGGATAAGTTTTTGTCCGTAAGTGCTTACCGAATGCAGGAGTCACTATAATTGTCTTGTAGGACGGGGAAGCTCTCTTCAACATTAGACTTATGGTAATATCCGGATACGGAGACTCGCAGCACGAATAGTAAGTAACGTTTCTTACCAGCGAGGTCTTGGTTATCTCCCATTCGTTATTTTCTATTATAAACGCTAACTGCAACGGGGAGTTTTGAGCAGACCCCAATTGTGATGTCATACGAAAGGTGCAGTTCTATTTTCTTATAAATATCTATCGCACGTAACTGTTACTTATTATTATTCTAATAGCAACTCTAAAATCCAAAAGATTATCTAAGACCTCTTTCATCTTATCAATCAGAGTTTTTCGTCAGGAAAAACCAGGAGTCAAATATAATATTCAACTTTCGCATTCTAGAAATGTCATATCCGGGGTAGCCCAAGAAACAATTTCATTTTATTTATTAGATAATGCAAACCAAGATATTAAGCAGATGAGACTGAATTGCATATATCTTTTATCTTTTTATTGGCCGTGGATATGATCAACGAAGACGTATCTAGTACTGTTAATTGGTCAACACAAACACAGCGCCCTGGGACTTCAGAAAAGTAAAAAGAAAAACTCCGCGAACAAGACTTTTTCATAAAAGTTGAGAACGAAAACATACGTCCCATCCCACAAGCTAAAAACTTGACTTTTTGAGATTTAAACCACACATAAACAATTGTATTCAAACGGCATACATAAATCTGAAGCAAATATAACAGCTACGATAGTTAAGTCAGAAAATTTTAAAAATTTGACTGAGAACTGTCAAGAATGAACTACGGGGATGTTATTTATGGAACCTGCTTAGATTCTTCATACATACAGAGAATTCAGACAGTGCAAAATTCATGTCTAGGATTCATTTGTGGTATCAGACGAAGACAACATATTTTTCATAAATTATGCAAAACCAAGTGGTTGAATATGTATTAAACAAAAAGCTAATTTATCTGTATAACAAGATTTTGCCTAGTAATAACCGCCAATTGTGATACCTTCATAGGTTCAGAATTCCTAGACAAAAAACAAAGTTTTTTAAAAGAACATTTTCATTTCAAATCAGTAAAGTGTACAGTAACAGTGTACAGTACAGTAATCAAGCAAAAAACTTTGTCACAGTTCAAAAAAACTTATCCTATCAGAAAAGTGTACATCGACGTCAGAACAAAGATTACTATTTAAAAAAAATGAATGCTTCAAAAATCGATTCATAATTCAAATTTACTTCTTTAATTCATATCTATTATATTTTTCTATTTATATAGTTAATTACTTATTTAAAATATTAGAATTTTAAATAAATAGTTTAAATTTTCTTCACTTAAGATGAAAGACAGGGCCTGTTTTATTTGTAAACTAGTCAACTAATTTTCGGCGTTTTTCTGGCACTTTATTTTTTAGTAGTCTAGTTAGGAAATTTTTTCGTTTGTTTTTTTTTCTCTGGTATTTTGTTGATTTGTGGTGGAAAATATAGACCTATTTATTATTATTATTATTAATTCATGTTTTTATCCCCACACTCTAAAATACTCATCTATGCACTGATCAGGGGTTCGCAAAAGTGTCACTTTAAGAGGTCAGTTTCTTTAATCACTGCCGCCGACCACTTCGGACCGGTTTAGGAATGATCGACAGTTTCCGGTGTATTTATGTCACTGATATGATATGATTTTTACTTTTATCAGGTCTGACTGACTGACAGTGTCAAACTTCTTCAGTCACTCGATTATTATAGTCTATTTCAGAAAGTTGTAGATTAATAAAACCGTATTGGGTAACCGTATTAGGTACTTGAAGTGGAAAATAATTATAAACAAACTTTGAACAACGTACAACCATTATACTATTTATATAACTACAATTATACAGTATGCAATACAACAGAATTATGATATGTTTTGTGTTTTCAATTGATTTATCGGACCAAAAATATCTAGGAGCAGATAAAAACGTTAATAGCATTATTGCAGTCATGACCATTCATCGAATGTTGCACTATACCATATATTATTATATTCATATAAGAGTTACATGATACAATGATACATGATATAATGGTTTTTGAGATTCTAAAAATCGTTTTGCAACTTAAACATGAAAGTTAAAGACACCAAAAAGAATGCCAATGATAAGTGACGTTAGATGAACTTAAAAAAAAACACAAACATGCCACACATTACCAGAAAAGTGCAATGGTAGAGAAGTAGAGTTAAATATTTATATATCAATAACGAAGGAAAGATTAGTCGACAAAATATTTCTAAAAATTATAAACACAAAAATATTATATAAAACCAACAAATTAAATTATATTACGTGAAAAGCCCAACACCGTGTCAAAGTGTAAACTTTTTTTATTTTGTTCTATTCTTCATGTGATTTTCGTATTCAGACAGTTTGTAAATAACATTGGTTGTCAGTAAAAATTTTATTTTTTTTTTAATTTATTTTAGTCTACGTCTCTAATTTCATCAGAAATCATACTATGCTATATTGGCTCGGAATGTAAAGGTGATAGTTTATTTTAATTTAATTTTAACTGGAATTTATTAGTATTTCTTGCCGAGTAAGAATGGATTTCAGATCTTGTTTGAAAGTTTTTTTTTTTAATTATTTTATTTTTATTTTATCTATTTATTTTTATTTTATTTTATTTTTATTTTATAGTTTCATATTTAATAGTTTTGGTTTAATAAATATCTGTCAGAGGAAAATTTTTGTTAGTTCTGCTCTAGTGGTTTGGTTCGAGTACACTGCTCTTGCCCAAATTATGATATTTTAAGAGATTACCGAGTATACTGATGAGTACAGGATGATGTAGGAGGTATAGGATGGTATAAGATTTCAATGTTAACATACCAAGATATGAATTATTACGGGTTTTTGAGACAGAGTCTATTTGATTCGACCATCTTAATTGTACAGTCCAGTTCTGTACCAAAAAGTTTTATATGTAATTATATCATTTTGGTCTATTGTGACACTTAATCTGTCTAAAGGACCTATGTATTGACCTGTGAATTCAAGTACAATTCAGCAAGGGGAGTTTGTTTGTTAATGTTTTGATTAAATTTAAAACGAAAAGTAGAATTTTTTTGTTTTCCCCTCACAATATGATATGACAAATTGTAGAAAACACAAATGCACTGCAATGCAATAGTGCGAGTGGTATTTATAAGAAAACATAACTAATAATATGGTTGAACAATATGCATACCTCAACCTCAGTTTTGTTATTCATGAGGTCTATGTCGATCTGATCGCCGTTGTAAGTCCACGAGCCAAACTTCATCTTACATTCTTGAGTGTCGAAGGGCCAGTATTTCAAATTCAGATTGCACAAAACGGAAAATTGAACTGGAGGGACCCACAACACTTCGCCATTATCGTAAACGATGCAATGGGTGTTATAATGGCTCAGAGGCGTGCTAGTAGCACTAACAACACGAAAAAAACGCATACACTCTTATCATACAATGCGTTCTAAAAACTTTTGTTTAGTTTTAACATTTTAACAATTGAAGAAAAGTTTGTCAAATTTTAAGCGGAGAATATTTTTAACGACGTAATTTTATACAGGGTGTTTCAAAAAACACGCGCCAACAATCGGCTTGAGGTTTGTCATCCAGAAAAGGAAATAGTTCATATAAACATACGTTCGGAAATGGTGATGTTCAATATTCAATATAAAACGGCATTTTTACAATTGCTAAAAATATTTTTTGTCCCATTTTTTTGAAATTTGGCAACATTAATATTGATAAATGGCTAAGTTTGCTTTACCCAGATTAAAGTCGTAAACGCCACTTTTATTTATTTTTTGTTGTTTACCTTTAACAAGTCACTAAAGTACAACTGTTTCTGTTAAGGAGTTGTTTTTGTATCCTCCTTCGTCAACACAATCTATTATGAACTTTTAGTTTTTGGGACCTTTTATCATAATGAGCTTAGTTCTCAAAAATTAACACTAAAGGAAATGATGAAAAGACATACCCTTTATATAATAACATAAAAACTGGAAAACGCGGAAAACAAAAAAGAATAAAGATAAAATAAAACGAAATAAAAATTCGTTGCCTTCTCAAAAAAAAAAAATATTTAGATTAAACTAAAAGCAAAATGCAAAAGTAAAGTAATTATATTTCGTTTAAATTGATTTATATTTCCCATTGCAAATAAATTAATAATTTAAATGGCCTCTTTGAGATGATAAGAATGGTCTCCAGTGGATAATAAGTTAGCTCTAAATATCTTTTGTCAAATGCATTAAATTGGCATTACCTTAATATGTGTACCAATTTTCTTATCCATTTTATTCAGTTTGCAATGATATGTATAATTTTGTTATGCTTAAAATGTCTAATGCACGTTATTTGTTACTATCATATTAAAGTATACGTTTTTTATTATCTGTTATTAATTCCAGTCAATGTTTTAACAAAATACCGTTTTTATGGAAAATAAGGCGAAATCTTTATTCAATTACTAAAAACTTTTTGGGTCATATTTACACAATCATCAAAACTCATATAGTGTTTTTGAATGTTATAAAAAAATACCTTCTGGTAAACCGCGCAATGACGTTATTTTAAGAAAATATTTAATTATCATATATATTATTATGATGATATTATATTCACCTATTATATAAAAATATATCCGGCTGCCATATTTCGTGATCTGCCAAATTTAAGGACGTTAAACCGCCATATTTGGTACTATCCCACTTCAGTTTTTCGTCTTGCCATGTCTGAAATATGTATACGCTATATAATATATAGGTTCAAGATGTGGAGCTCTCGCCTTGTATTATTTCATATAGCAAGGTAAATCTAGATTACAGCACTGTTTCAATTAGTTAAGCAAATTCTGAATAGAATTAACAAAATGCGACAGAAAGCGCTAGATTATCTATCTAGCTTATCTACTTGTAGTTGACATACCAGTCTAAACCAGGAATGTACAGTAAGGGTTGATTTGAACTCATTCAGTTCGATATGACGTATGGACATGCCCAGTTTCACTCTGGTTGTGTTGTAATGTTGGGCGGGCCTTGCGAATTTGTCGTAATTTAGCAAAAGATCTCTTCGAAGTTTGTCGGTAAAGGTCGAGTTCCATATTGGCTGGGGACCAATTTCTGTAATTCAAATGTAAAATCTAAATTTACTATTTATTTACTTTGTATATTATTATAAGTGGTGCATGATGTCGATATACAGGGTGTTTTAAAATTAAATGACAATAATTAAGGGTGAGATTTTTTGGTCCATTTTAAACAGAAAACTACATATGAAGATATTTCCTAAACGTTTTAACTGTTGAGATACAAGATGGTAGAGCTTTCAAAAATTAAATATATTTTTTTAATATATGTAATACTGCATTAGATATTTTCAGCACAAATGTACTATGTATCAAGAGTCATTACTTAGTGTACCACAAGTGGTAAGGGTACGGAATTTCACCTGTATATTTTGGCAGATATTGGTGGTACATCAGTGGCTCTTAAAATAAAAATTACTCTTACAATCTCCAATCATTTCTAAAGAAATTTAATTTCTTGTTTTTTTTCAATCCGATGTACGGTTTTCTCTTAAAAAGATAAAAACCTTTTCATGGTCATAACAATATCATCAATATGTGTCCAAAATATTGTACTGTTCTTTTCACTTTTACAGTTTTAATGAAATAACAAAACATCCTAACAACAAGATAAATAATAAATGATTATTACTTAAAAAAAATAACAAAATTGTCTGTTAATAAATTAGTAACAATCTTGTTATTATTTATTGTTATGACAATGCAGAGTAGCGATTTTTATTCTTTTAAGCGAAACCCGCAGGTCGGATTGAGAAAAATCAAGAAATTAAATTTCTTTGGAAATGATTGGAGATTGTAAGAAACATTTATATTTTAAGAGAAATCACTCAATCAATATCTGCGAAAATAGACAGGTGAAATTCGGTACGCCCGCCACTGGTGTATGTAAAAAAAATTGTGGTACATTAAATAATGCCTCTGGTATTGTAGGTATTAAGAAGATGTGTTTTATTTTTGAAAACTTTACCACCCTGTATCTCAAAACTTAAGACGTTTAGGACATATGGTCATATGAAGTTTTGTTTTTAAAATAGACACAAAAATCACACATCACATTGAAAAATTACATTTTTTTTTAAGAAAAATTTTACCTATAACCTTTAAAAAATTAAGTTACTCGAATTTTTAACGGCATGAGGTTAGGTTAAAATATAAACTTAAGTATTTTAAATATGTACGTAGGAATAAAAGCCTTAGCAGTTGAGCTACTACACTACCCACAATACTAAGATTTTTGGATTTGTTTAAAAGAAATCTTTGATTGTGCGCTTCTTTAACAAAGGGTGGATTTATAAATAGAGATGAATAATTAAATTTTAGTAGAAATACGCAATATGTTTTGCAATACGCAATTAACTAACTATAACAATATCGAATAATGCTTTAGAAACTTAAATCTAAACAAAAGTTCATGCAATTCAAATTCCATCGTGCTTGCTTACTTGCTCTTCATAAAAGTATATAATGGGTGTCTTATTTTCGATGTATAGAACTTTAAGTTGGCATTACTGTTCAAGATGGCGACCGATTTAACAGCTGTCAAGTGATTTATTCTCAGTTTGGTTTGGAAATTCATTATGAATAGACTCACGCCTGAACAACGCTTGCAAATAGTACCTAAATGGGCCCAAAACGAGATTGCCGTTGTTCCCGATTTTCATAAGCGAATTTTGTTTAGCGATGAAGCGCACTTCTGGTTGAATGGCTACGTCAACAAACAAAACTGCCGCATTCGGAGCGAAGTTAATCCTCAAGTGTATGTCGAAACATCGTTACATCCAGAAAAACTGTTTGGTGCGTTTTATGGGCTGGTGGAATCATTGGTCCGTACTTCTTTAAAAACGATGATGGCCAGAACGTTACAGTCAATGGTGATCGGTATAGAGCTATGATCACTAACTCTTTCATTCCTGAATTGAATAACCATGATGTCCAGAAGATGTGGTTTCAACAAGACGGCGCAACATGTCACACAGCTTGTGCCACAATCCATTTATTGTAAGACACGTTTGGTGACCGCCTAATTTCACGTTTTGGACCTGTGAAATGGCCTCCAAAATCTTGTGATGTAACACCGCTAGACTACTTTCTGCGAGGCTATGTAAAGTCATTGGTCTATGCGGATAAGCCACAAACGCTTGACCATTTGGAAGACAATATTCGCCGTGTTATTGCCGATATACGGCCACAAATGTTGGAAAACGTCATCGAAAATTGGACTACATCCGCGCCAGCCGCGGCGGTCATATGCCAGAAATCATATTTAAAATGTAATGCCACAAGATTATCTTTCGGATAAATAAAATTCATGTCAATCGAATAATCCATCGTTGTTTTATTGCAACTTAAAGTTCTATACATCGAAAAAAAACACCCCTTACTTTGCGCAATTTAGGTTTGCCGTTTTCTTGTCTTTTTCTCTTCTCTATTTTTAGTTCTTGGGTTTTTCTTAATTTTTCTTTTATTCTCAAGATATATTTTATTATATTTTTCATGTAAGTGTTAGTAGTGTATTTGCTATAACGGCGTTATTGCGGACAAATTGCTGGTTAATATTCTAGTTACTTTCGAAAAATCGATGTTTTTCGACGATAACTTCCAAACGGTTTAAGCTAGGCGCTTCAAATTTTGTCCCTTTGTAATAGTCCACGGGGTGAATGAAAACATTTTTCGGCTCCATAAAGTTTTATTTTTGACAATTTTTCAAAAATCTACAAAAACTTAAAAATGGGTTCCCCTATTATTCAAAATTGTTTATAACTAAAATATTGTCTGTATAGATAGCTAAAACTTTCGTATTTAAGGTTTTCAACTGTTGTGTTCAAGATATTAAGTGCTATATCGAAAAATTAACAGGTCTGTTAAATTTGCAGCCATCGACTTCAGATTTGGCAGACAAGTCCATACCCGTATTTCAACTGAAATCCCCCGAAGTATTTCTTAAAATTTTGGAAAAAAAAAATTGGGTTATTTTTGCTTCCAAATATTTTTCTCGGAAACTATTTAGCCGATCGGCAAACCGGGATATGCGGGACCGTAATTTTTATTTCTAGCATTTTTTCATTTTGTCGATTATATACAGGGTGTTTCAATTTTACATAAAAATCTAAAATACCTTGGAAAATTGTTCTTTTCCGCATTAAATTGTTAGCCACAAATCAAAATTCGTAAAGAATATGGCTATTTGGATTGCACAGCATTCAGGCCTACAATTTTTGTATTTACGGTTTTCGCCTAGCGCACACGCTGCTCGAGATATTTGAAAAAATCCATGTGACGTCAATTACTATTAGGGCGTACTGCACAGTTTCAGGAAACAAGTATTTTCTCGAAAACCCTTTGGTATATTGTAAAAATTCATATACCAAGAAACTTTGTAGACCACTTTTATTTCTTCCATTTTTTTGATTATGTACAGGGTGTGTCGAAAAACTATAAAACATGGGATAATTTGCTTTAAACAGTATCGTAAATTGTGTGGAGAGATAGTTTCAGGTTTCGTCTATCATACAGGGCGCGCGTACACATTTTTCTATTTTGTCCAAAGTATGCTGTGACTTTGAAGTTCGGCGAGACAGAGTGCATGCACAATAAAATTACATCGATTTTGCGAAAGTTTCATAGTGGTCCGCAGGAGCACGATTGAAAAACAATGCGTCCCTCTAGGACAACAAGCCTTTAAAATACAAAGCCGCGTCCTGACTTTGTAGACTGGCTAGCGCATAGTATGGAGCAGACGCTTCGCACAGCCACGATTTTTCGAAATCGATCTTGTTCAAATAAGGTTAGTGATTGTAATTATACAAATATATGAATTAAATGGGTACATAGATCTTGGTCCAAACATAAGGTTTCGTGACTTCATCTCAAAACTTTCAAAAGATTCGTAACTTACTGGTAGTCATAAATCCACACTGGACGTATCCCAATATCGTAAAAACACTAACACTAAAAATCACCAAACCACAAAAACTGTCCCCGGACATTATTACCATTTGCCGGCGTCTCTCTGTGGTAAAAGCAAACAAAAATATTACAGTCCGCCTATTAGTACGACGTAAGTGCGGCACTTCAGAGGCGTGCTCAAATCCATAGTACATGTAATTTTAACGAGACTATCTCTCCGGCAAAAATCGCAAAAACCTACGAGTTAAGCGATATGCGAAACATTGTTTTGAGTGAATGTCGCGGATTGTTGTTATATATCGCCCACGAAACCGCACTATTATCAGCAGATCTAGCCGAAATACCGCTCTAAAAAGCGTCTAGTTGTTTTGCGAATTTATAATTGAAATGAAACTTTTAAGAACTATTTTAAAGGCTGCGAAGTTAAGGAAACTGAAACTACCACTTAGAGTTTCAATTATTAGAAAAGACGGTGATGTCATTGGTTCTTCATCGAAAAAATGTTATGACTTCATTCTCATTCTTCTTGTAATTTCTGCATTTACATAGTACATAAACTAACGCTACATTTCATTCAAACATAGTTGCTCAATAAAACAGCGAACGAGTTTCCTTATTGTTATAAAGCTCCTTAAAAATTTTAATTCTTAATACTTGGCGTAGGTCCAATGAATAGAACCCGCTTTAGGAGGTATTTATATATAACTGCCAAAATCGTTTTCCATAATGCCCGCCGCTGTGGTAATTTCAATCAAAGAAGCTTCTAAATATTGTACTCGATTAGATAAATACTTCCTGCAAATATACGTTTATCTTTTCTCACCATATATGCACTTATTATCTCAAAATAATTGGATGATATTCCTAGCGTCGTTTTATAAAACTCTTATTAATGCTTAAATAAACAGTCCTATTGCAAAAAATAGATATAGAATGTGACACATTAATATTGAAACAACTCCGGAATTATTTTTAAAACGTCTATCAGTTTCCGCTGCAATAAAGTATTATTGAAAAGACGATCCATTCCAAAATGAAACATGTCATTAAAGTGGACTTTATCACACTTGTTGCAAATTACATTATCCACGCATCTCAGGAAACTCTCTGGACGTTCAATGCCACTTGTCACTTACCTTAACCACAAAAAATGAAAGGCGTATCTAAATTACAACTCAATAAACTTTCAATGAAAGGGTTGGGTAAAACTCCCTGTATAATGAACCTTGTGTTGGATTATTTCTAATCTATTAAGTGAAGACTATCGTCACCTCAAAATGTGGAATTAAAGTCAGACGGATATAGTCACAACCTGTTACTAGTATAATTATTTTTCGAAAAACAGTTATTATGCGCGATCACCGAATAATACCATTTAATAAGAAGAATCGTTTCTGACCAAAAAATGTTGTTCGTATTGCTTTGGTTGCAACTAACCAAACAACTCTCGGCATGCCATTTAATTCGCGCGAATTTATTGTATATGGCTTGTGGCAATTATTAATTGGCGTGGTTCAACATTTTAATATTTCTCGAAAAATCATGGACATGTGTGTTCCAAGAAAAGATGCCTCAATGTTTCACTTGGCCTTTGAGGGCAATAAAACTCCTGACCGACCGGTATCGTAGGACGGTGCATCAAGTATTTTAAGGTGTTTTAAAAATATAAAGAATAAACATTATATTGTGTTTGTTTAGATATACTAAAATCACATTAGGGCTAATAGAAACTGCGATGTTATAGTGGAAAAATTCGTGATATACCAGCTTTTTCAAAACACACCTTACAATGGGCATCCAACGTTGTAACTGATATCCGTCGACACGTGGATATATGTATACCTGACCGCCCATTGTGGCTTTTACCTATGAATAAATTATTGGGTGTTGGGTTTAGCGGGTAACAATGGGTATAAAGGTTTTAATTACTTTTTGGTTGAGAGTGTATTTCATAAATGTAGAATACTCAAATTTAAGAAAAAAAATGTTATATAATTCAAACTCCTATGATTAATGAAGTGTCAAAGTATTTTTTGTACTAGGAGAAAGATCACCTAAGTGCTCTATGAATTTCATTAGTGAGCATAAGCCAGTCTGTTCTATCAAGTTGAATAAATTTTTGGCATCAATTCAAATCACAAAGAAAATATAACTTATTTTATTTTGAAAAAATAGTCAAAATACAAAACAATCTTCTTTGATTCTTGGATGAAAAAGATATCAATATATACAGTTTTGTTTATTTAGAACCAAGAAACCTAATTTCAATGTAGTCTCTGTTGCTGCGCCCTTGTGGTCTCTGCAGAACTTCTAGTGACCCTTCGCTTTGGATTTCCAATGGTGACACTAAACAGGGTGTTTGATACTGCAACGACCGGTGAGAAAAAATGTACAGAGAAATGACTGAAAAATCGAAACAAAAATATATATAAGCAATAAAACCCACTAAAGAAAATGTCTAATACATACTTAATCCCAGTCACAGGATTAGCTTCGTTGCCACTTATAATAAATAAGGGAAAAAGAATTGAAAACAAACAGCCACTAAAAAAACTCAGTCTCTATTATTTATAAAAATTTTAACCAACCAAAGCTGTATCTACCTAATAATCCAAGATTCTGAAAGTTGTGTAACCACAGCTAATGGTAGGCCAAAACCTATAAAGTAAGGCCAATTCACTTCTATAAAAGTAAGCCTTTTGTGCAATTCCCATCCCATATTGAACCATTTATATTCAAATGAATATAGAGAGTATAAAAGACATGTTTGAGCTAAAGCCAGGATATATCCGACTGGATGTAGTGGTATGTAGCTGCTTAAAGTGGCTTGGAATAGAAACAAAAATTGGATTACTACACTAAAAATTGAATCAGCAAGGAATTTACTGATGCTTTGGAAAAATACTGGTCTCCCTCTGCTATATCTATAAGCCGAGTCAGCTATATCCTAAAAAAAAAAAATTGGGATCAAGAGCATCAAAACTAATAAAAATTAGTAGGCCTGTTTGGAACACTATAAATATACAAATCTCACCTGAAACCAGAGTGCATTGATTATTTTGCTAAGAAGAAATAGAGGGATCACCCAGGCCGTTCTGAATAATAACAAGGAAATGTATTCTATCCAATACCAGACAACTCTTGTCATAAAAGAGTTTGTCCCAAACAGAAGATCGAACAGTTTGTTTATTGATGGTAAAACACCATATTCAAATAATAAAATACTTAAAAGAAAAATACCTCCATTTAGGAGTGCACATTGTACAACTTTTTTTATCACATTGGATTCCCTAAAATATTTACCCCATTAATTGAATCTCAATCAATTCCAATCAGTCTCCTTACTCATGTTTTTTAAGTTGACGAACTGGTGTGCTTTCTCTAGAATCTACTCTTTTTTGTCGTATCGCTGTTGCACTAGGACTTCGCTTGTTCAGCATTCTCTCGTTAACTTCCTTGTCCAAATAGAAAATGACTAACATTCCTTTAAAACTATCACAAATTCCTCGAAAAGCAGCATAACAAATACCCTATAAGAAAATCTTAAGGGTTTTTCTGCACTTCGTTTATATATGAAGGGATTTTATACTTTTATATCCATTTGGGTCGAATTTAAAATTAAGACAAAAATTTACAGAAATTTAAGTGAAAAACATAACTAAAAATTTTAATTTAAAGCAGCAACCAATCTGAAATGATTTAAAATAACCTTTTTGACATAACTCTCTTCTTTTATATTTATTGGTTAACTGTCCTGGTCCCTTGTAATTGTCCCGAAAAATTTTGAAATCTATTTCGACTAAGTGGAATGTTTTAAAGGTGTAATCCTTTTGTTATCGGCCCCGCAGTTTTTTTCTGTTCACGCCGGTATGGTGGTTGGATGGGCCCAGTGGATCCGCGGGACAGTTGGGGAGGCCGTTTTTTGCTATCGGTCAAAGATTTTTGAATAGTGTTCACAATTGTTGTTTCCCGTCCCCTCGAAGGGTGATGGATCCGTCCAGTCCCTTTTAATTAAGACACCTTCCAGATTATAAACTAAATGTCGAACTATAATTGTAAGTGACCGAGTGATCACAGCAGTTTTGTCCAATAGAAGTAAATGATAACGAGAGAGAGAGAGAGAGAGAGAGAGAGAGACTGGTTCCGTCTAGAAGAAGGATTGATTATAATTCTAATCCAAATTATTTAAATTAAGTAGAACTAAAAATAAAACTTTACTAAAACTTTTACTTATTATCGTCAAACATGACGACTTATAGGTACAGACGTCCAGGGAATACGTACAAACAGAAATTAGATGTTTTAAAACGCATGATTGTGGAATATGTCCATGTAAGATTATACAAAAGTTGCTGTACTGCCTTGTTATTTTACTTTCTGTGTATAGGAAAATGCTGCAATAGTAGATGAACTGGAAGAAGTTCAAGCCAATATCATCATAAGAAAGGAAGAAAGAAAATTTCTATTAAGGAAACTTTGCGAATATGATTCTCAGATTGCAGCCGAAGTGCAGAATCTAGCCAAAGGCTCTTCAGTTGGTACTACCTCAGACATGAGAAGAAAAAAGAAATTTGTGCCAGAGTCTGGTAATATACCATGGAACTTGATTCAGAGATTAAGGTGTTTTAACAGTACAGTTTTAGAAAGGAGAACTTCTAATGCCAAATCCCGTAAATTTGCAGTTAAAGCTAAGAAACGGTATGTGCAACCTATACCTGTTGATAACACTGGAAAACCTGTTTTTCCAATAGAACTAGGAAGGTAGGTAGTGCCAATTAGTAGGCACCTAGTTTTAGTAATTATATGTATATGTTTATATTATTCACATATATTTCATCACACAAGCAACACTTGAATAGTTTAATTAATTAATTAATTAATTATTTACAATTATGTTAAATTTAAATGAGAATTTAAATTTTTTTTAGTTTAACTTTACATTCCTTAGGAGAGGTAGTTTCAGATCGTCCAGAATTTCATTGTGAGGATGCAATTTATCCTGTAGGTTATGTCTCAACTAGAATATATGGTAGTTTAAGCGATCCAACAGTCAAGTGCGTGTATACATGCAAGATATCAGACATTGATGATTTACCTAGGTAGGTATTACATAGGCAGATTTTGTGAAATTAGTTATTACATTTTTAGGTTTGAAATTGCGGCGGACGATGATTGCTCCCCAATTACTGGCGACACACCAGATGTATGTCATTCATTATTGTTACAAAAGATAAACGATTCTATATCGCTCAATGTTGTGAGTACTCGACCTAGAGGACATGAGTTCTTTGGTCTTACGCATCCAACTGTTCTAAATTTAATTCAAAGTTCTCCTGGTAAGTGGTAATAAATTGGAAAATATTTTGTAGATATCATCCATATGGTTGTTTTTGCAGGAACTAGAAAATGTTTGAATTACAAGTGGACAAAATTTGAAATATTCAGAAGCGGAGAAGTTAATCAAGAATATAATGATGCCGGATTGAATTTTGATTATTTGCAAAGAAGCATCAACTTTTGCAAGTACAAAATGGCTCCTGATGTCTTACAAAAACCTGGTTTTATTGAGACAGTGTGATTTCCTCTTATAATCTTTATTTTTAGAAGTGATTGTATTATATTTTTTCCAATAAAAGTAAAATTTTCAAAATTTAGTATAATTATTTAATTTTTTTCTTTTCTTTGCTGAAATTACCTGAATAGAGTATATTATTATTATTATTTGATATAAACGATGAAAGCATGATGTCTAAGAATTTCAACTAGAATTATATCATAAGTTGGTAGTGAAGAGATTATAAACATGACTAGTTTTTGCTCCACGTTTAAATTTGGCGCCAACGCTAAGTTTCAAATAGGGGGCAGTGCAGTCAATATCTAATTTGACATTTTGCAAATAATGGTAATTTCGACGTAGGTAGGTGATGGTGAGGTGAACTTGTAGAAATAAATGATTATTTTTATAAATAAACAAAGTTATTTTAGTTGAATTTTAATGTGTTGTAGTTATTGTTAATTTGCTTAAACGTAATGGTGGATATGTGAAAGAATAATTGTTATCGGTGAGTTGTATGTGTACTTCCTAGTTGTCAGTTTATTTCAAGAAAATTCGATCCTATTTGCGTCGAAAACTATTCCAAATTCTTTGTCAGCTGAGAATATTATATTATACACTTTAAAAGTTTCCCTTCTTATTCGAGTTGTGGTAGCTCGCCAGTTAGTTTTTCTAATAATATTTAGCCAAAGTAGTACGACACCGTTATTTGTTATCGATTTCGGGATTTGATTTGTTATGGTAGGTTGAACGGTTTTTTGCCCTTATTTTCACGTTTTTTTCATTTGTAGGATTTTTTACGCTCGTGTGCTTCGCGAAAGCATTCAACAGTATCACACAAGTTAAAGGTGAGTTACGTTTTCTAAAAAACATATTGTGTTTTTGTACGGTACGCAGTCAATTATAAAATACCCTAGAAAATACGCTAACGCGACAGGTTTATTGTCAATCAACTTGAGAAAATGCCTTATTAAGTTTTTTAATTCTTTACAATTTATTTGCAAGGCAAATGAGTAATATTCTTTTGTTTTATTTGAGA
Source organism: Cylas formicarius (assembly GCF_029955315.1). Classification (NCBI taxonomy): domain Eukaryota; kingdom Metazoa; phylum Arthropoda; class Insecta; order Coleoptera; family Brentidae; genus Cylas; species Cylas formicarius. The sequence goes on along the minus strand of NW_026844352.1, from coordinate 14,420,624 downwards.
TTCTCACAAGATCCATCAAATTATATGATTTTTTTAAGCATTTGTAGCATAACTTTATAAAATAAAATATTAATTTTTTTAATAAAAAAAACTGATATTGTGCTGTGTAGGTTAAAAGGTTCAACCCAAGAAATTTGCAATTTTCTAAATTTTTATGTTATTTTTTTCTAAACTAAAAATCGAAATTATTAAAATTAGGGCCCTTGTCATAAATAAAAGGCAAATTTTGAATTATACTAAAAGGTATAGTTGACGATATGTTTACTATACAGTATGGAAAACATAAACATTTGTAAAATAAAAAATGTGTAATGAAAGTAAACTTAATCTAATAATGTAAATTTTAATTGATATTTCTTGTTCGATTTTTAAAGAATTCATACGTTACAATCTATCCAAAAATTGAAACAAAGCTTGTATTCCATGCCAAAAAAAAGGAAATGGCATACATATATCTTTTTAAGCAAACAGCACAATTTTTTATTTGTATGCATTTAAGAAACATGAATTTTTAAGCTCAGTCTAAATCGAAAATCCTTGGTCAAATATAATTTCTCAATAAATATTTCAGTAGTGGAATAATGGAATACCACAGCAGAACAGTTTTCTTTTGGTTTTTGATTTTCGCTTCACACTTTTAAACTGTATAATTTCTCATTAAATTCCTAATTGTATTATTTATTTTTAAAGTTTTATTTTAATTCTAAAAGTAAATCAAATTGTATATGGGGCATACAAGTCTTAACTAAAGTATTTTACATTGGCGCACTTTTTGTCATTTAGCAGTCTCTTGCTCGGAATTAATATACCATAATTTGCAATTATTCACGTGTACATAATTTGTATACTAGATTGAAGGCTGACTCCATTTATGTAAACTAGGAAGTAGAGGTTCGCTATACATAGCAAACTTATATTGCAATTGCGGAATGTGTTTTTATATTGTTTTTGTCAAAATGCCTAAAGTAGCTATTGCACATGACACTTTTCCGAGATGTTTAGGAACGTTGTGTTATTGCTTTCCAAGTTCAGTCCGAGTAGAACTTATTATTTGTATTTATTTTTTTCAATCAATTTTACCAATATTATACCATAAATTAAATTTCTATTGTTCAGTTGTCCTCATACGCGTTTTCTTGCAAGACATAATTGTCAGCAATATAATTTATTAACATCAAAACTTCCTCTTAATATATCGCAACAGTCTGTTTTCTATGCAGTAGTGATAATGGGGAAGTATAGAATTAATTAATATTTCTCTGATTTTTTTTTTGTGATGTACCAATAAGATATAACTCGTCAGTTCTGTGGTGTATGCAATACAATTTCTTTCCTATTTATTCTCACATGAGTGAATATATAACATATAAAACGCTCCTTGAGTTATTTTAACCCCATTAATATTGTCTGCATTTATGGTGTTTGTAGATGGCGGATCCGGACCCGGAAACACTGCTCGAGTGGCTGAATAGCGGTCTGGGGGATGAACGTGATATGCAGCTCATCGCCTTGGAGCAACTCTGCATGTTGCTCTTAATGTCTGATAATGTCGACCGATGTTTTGAGAGTTGTCCGCCGAGAACTTTCTTGCCAGCTCTGTGTAGAATTTTTTTAGACGAGCAAGCACCTGAGAATGTGTTAGAGGTGATACGGTTGATATATATTATCAATAAAATAATTTTTTTTTTTATAAGGTCACTGCGCGAGCGATTACGTATTACCTAGACGTGTCCGCAGAATGTACGCGTCGCATTGTCGCAATAGATGGCGCTATAAAGGCAATTTGCAATCGCTTGGTGGTTGCGGAATTGTCGAGTAGGACGAGTAAAGATTTAGCGGAGCAGAGCGTAAAGGTAGCTGCATATTTTTGGGATTTTTGTATCTACTTTATCATATGATGTTAGGTGCTCGAGCTGATATGTACAAGAGAGGCGGGTGCTGTTTTTGATGCCGGAGGTCTTAGTTGTATTCTTCCCTTTATAAGAGATAATGGCCAAAGAGTGCACAAAGACACTCTCCATTCAGCAATGGCCGTGGTGTCTCGACTGTGTACTAAAATGGAACCTGCTGATACTCAGTTGCAAGGATGCGTGCAGGCGCTCAGCTCTCTCCTTAGACATGAAGATCTTCACGTCGCAGACGGTGCACTTAGATGTTTTGCTTCAGTAGCCGATAGATTTACTAGACGGGGAGTAGATCCGGCACCCCTGGCACAACACGGTTAGCGTTCTTTTATATATTTGTGAATCTTTTTATTTGTTTTAATACTGTATTACAGGTCTAGTAAATGAATTGCTCACCCGCTTATCGACTGCCGCCGGTTCGGTCAGTTCGGGAGGCTCTCAAAGTACACCGGGAAAATCTTCAACTTCCACGACCGGCACCCCTACAGCCGCTTCCGATGCTAAGGCGACATCTGCGTCTGTGTCCACCATTATTAGTCTTTTATCCACTTTATGTAGAGGTTCACCCACCATTACACACGTGAGTTACTGCGGCCTCTGTTTAATACATATGTTAACGTAATCTCCGGGGTTGTGAATCTACATGAAGCTTATTGCTTTGCTTATTAGACGGCTGTCATAATGTTCAGGTTAAAGAAATTAGACGGTAGCTTACTTTCTGGTAATATTACGTGAACATTCATGGACACTAGAAAATAATTGAAAGAAATAAATCATAAAAATATCATAAAAATAATACTATTCATTAAAACATGTTTTCTTGCAATTAACTATATAAAGAAAGCAATTTGCTTACTCCATATCAAGTGTATCTGAAATTGATTGATTAGATGTTGATAACAACTTAGAAGAAAGATCTATCTCAATAACATCATTAACATCAGGCTTGCAGCTCCTAGGGATATCCTGCTGGAGACTCATTGAGATGCTGCATTTCAAAATCATATCTATTGTGTCAACTCGAAGACGTTCCTTGCAATCGTATCTAAAAAATTGTGGGAAATCGTCACTAACTGGGATATGCATCATCAAAATCAATATCTGCGCATTTATTTTTACCATAGTAGGACCACTATATTATCGAATAACTATGGAGGCTGGCCATAATATTGTGCCGTATCCAAACGTCCATCCAATATACATGATTTTCCCACCTAATGTATGGATCAATAATTATTCCTAAATGTTTGTTGATTTTCATATAGTGAAAATATGGTCTATTTGTCCGCAATATCGTGAGTTTTTTTAGTATTTACTATGTTCATTCAATCAGTCCCTCACTATGAGTAAACTATTATGTACAAGTGTTCTTGTCTCAATTTCAAAACGGAAATTAAGTCGCATTTTGAAACACCCGGTGTATTTTAGATTTTAGATTATCGATTTTAGATTGATACTTATTTGAAATCAACAAGTAACTGTTTTTTAAATGAAATCTAGAAAACCCAGCGACTGAACTCGACTTTTTTCAGGATTTGTTGCGTTCAGAATTGCTGGATGCGATAGAAAAATCACTGAAGGGAGACGAAAGATGCGTGTTAGATTCGATGCGATTGGTAGATTTACTTTTGGTACTGCTTTTCGAAGGTCGTAGAGCGCTCGGAAAACCGGGATCCGGAACAACGGGTCAATTGGTACCGAGAATTAGAAGAATGGATTCCGCGGCCGAGAAATCGCACAGGCAACTGATAGATTGCATCAGGTCCAAGGACACGGACGCATTAATTGAGGCTATCGAAAACGGAGGAGTCGAGGTCAATTTCATGGACGACGTGGGCCAGACCCTTTTGAATTGGGCTTCGGCATTCGGCACGCAAGAAATGGTAGAGTACCTCTGCGAGAAAGGTGCGGACGTGAATAAGGGTCAACGATCGTCCTCGTTGCATTACGCCGCATGTTTCGGCCGACCGGCGATCGCAAAAGTTCTTTTAAAATTTGGCGCAAATCCGGATTTAAGGGACGAAGATGGTAAAACTCCCTTGGATAAAGCTAGGGAAAGGGCAGACGAAGGGCACAGGGAAGTGGCCGCGATATTGCAGTCTCCCGGGGAATGGATGGTGCCTTTGGACAAAGAGAAGGGTCGCAAGTCCGAATCTGAGTCGGAGGAGAGTGCAGAGCCGAAGGGAGATCCGGAAATGGCGCCCGTTTATCTGCAGCGACTGTTGCCAGTTTTCTGCACGACTTTCCAATCTACGATGTTGGCGAGCGTCAGAAAAGCGAGCTTAAGTCTCATAAAGAAAATGATACATTATGTACAGTCCGATCTTTTGGAGGAGCTGTGTTGTCTCGAAATAAATCCTAATTTCGGAACTCAGCTGGTCGAAGTAATCGCGACAGTATTAGACAATGAGGTAAGCACAAAGAAAAAAAAGATTGGCTTTAATTATTGTCAATGATTGGAGTTAAACTAGTATTTAGTTCGACGCCAAGAATAGTATAAACTTGACTTTCTTTAACGTTTTTGCTAGTTTTGCAGAGACAAGTGGATATGCCCCAAGGTATTTTCCGTGGCCTTATTATTATTTTTTTGTCTCGCTCCTGCAAAGAAGAAACTTACCACTTGTCCTCGATACCACAAATCGACAACTGCATAAAATTAATTTAATAAGCGACGTTTCAATGTTATCCTTGCAGATGGGTTATTGCTGGCCTACAACGCGTGATGCAAAGCCAGCGCGACCAATAGCTCAGTCATCGCCATTCAGCTTATTTGTCCGTACGATGCGCGCTTACTTGCATGATAGGCGCGTAATCATCCCCTATTCTACGCCGGTCAGTTTTCTTTTTGTTCAGTTTTTCTTTTTTTTTTGCAAGTTGCCTCTGCAAAGTGCTGCGCACGCAAAGCATTTTTTTTACATTCCTTTTTTGGTTCTTTTATTTCGCTCTGAAATGACTTTGTGGAGGTGTGACCTTATTTTTACGAATATAACCGAAACATCTTCACCTCTTTAGAAGTTTTGTCCATTGTTAAAGCAATTTGTTTATTTTCACACTATATTCATTTTACCTTTTTTTTTCAATTTTTATTTTCACAAGTTAAAAATTGGTTTTTGAAGAAATGGGTTCCGTATAACAAAATGCAATACTGAGTCCTATCTCATTGTCAAATAAAACGCTACAATGTTTCGACATTAATCCAGTGAGTGTTCTTCTTGATTTTGAAATTTGGTGCTGCAAAATATTTCAGAAATGTGTACTTTTTTACTTGAACATAACAATTGTGCCCCCCATTGGGAAGAGGGATTTCAAAAAAATCTTTTTTGTGATTCACTCAAACCACTGTTAGTAAAACAAGCATTTTAGACCTCCGACAGCCATTTTGCAAAACAAATCAAAGATATAAAAACGTGCAGAAAAGCAATTTTAGTTGGTACTTTTGCTACTTCACATAACCCGAAAACCAAATCTGAAGCTGAACCTTTATTCATTTAAAGTTAGGTGACACCAAGATCTGCAACCACAATAGGTTACGCTTCCCGTATTTTCCACAGTGATATTTTTTAATTAAATTTACATAATACGCAGTGTATTTCAAAATAAATACGAAAAACTTTCCACTACATTTTTTCTCTATGCATTGCTTTACATTTCATTTTTTTAATTTAGAAACGGTAAGTATTATGAAAAAAATGCAACAGATAAAAGGTTTGTTAATAGAATAAAATAAAACATATATATTTTTTATGTCTTTACGTAAATTTTGCCTTAAATTTAGTTAAAAAGATAAATAGGGATAGTCTGATTAAGTCCCTTCCACTGATTGTACAAAAATAACCAAGTTTTTTGATATAAAAAAATTAGAAAGATTATTTTTCCGTCATTTTTGTAGCGCAATATTGTCCTAATGGTTGGCTTTTGGCCCAACGTTTATGTAGCAAACTACCCCCTATTTGTTTTGAAACACCCTGTATACAGACATAATTTTGTCGTCAGTTTTTATGATATCCAAAATATTTAAAATACTAATGGTCAATATTGCGGACTCTTATTGGTCGTCGTATTGCTTTCTACTAAATACTAAAATTTGTTATACAAAATATTTAGAATTTACAATAATACAAAAGGTTAGGGTTTCTTGAACTCTAAAGGGAGTTTTCACTTTGCTCGTATATACTTTAAGATAGAAAAACCAGTTATAGTAGTCACAAACAAAATCATGAAACAATGCAAGTACGAAATAAACATGAGAACGGGTGCTTGTAAAGAACAGATCTTCAACTCCTGAAGTTATACATAGCATCTTATTACTAAAGATATATATAAAAAAATCATTCAATATGTCCTTTGAAATTCAAACAACCATTTTATTTAATAGCAAAGTCCGTTTGCGCATTTGTTAAAAGTTGCTGGGTATGATTTTTCTAATATTAATAACGTGGTTGATGTCTTTAAAGTTTATTAGCATTTGAATTCAAAACGGTTTGCCTAAGTGTAAACATGGCATATGACGGGCTACAATCATATCAACCCAATAGCGATTAAGAGTCCAAAAGCAGTCGTCAATCGAGTCCTTACCTCTGCCCCCACCTCTCGTATTCGCTACTGGGTGTGTAGGGCAACCTATTGTGTTTATCCATCTTGATGTGACGTAACTTCAAAATCATTTGACAATTACCCCCATAGCCTCACCTAAAGTAAACTTACTACATAGATAATATTATTGTTGAGTTAGAATTTACAAAAAAGCTTTGGAGCGGTCATGTTTAACGTTTTTTCGGTATTTTAATTCATCCTGTAAATTTTGAAAAATCCTGTTGAGACACACCTGAGATGTATTAATTAACCATGATATGATATAACTGCATTGTAGAGTATCAAAGCAGAATCGGTCACTTGTTTTTTTTTTGTTTTCTTAAATGTAGTTTTATATTTATTTGGGGTAATGCAAAACCATAAGAAATCTGAAAATGTTATTGAATTGTAGCTTGTTATGGAAAATTACCTCCATAATTAATGTGTAGTTCCCATTCATCCAGTTAGTAATATGTATTCTACTTTTCCAAAGTCATCTGTGAAACTAATGCTTTTTAGTTTTGTTTGGAGCTAGCGAGCAGCTAGCCAGTAATAACACATCTGTAACGGCATGGCATTATATGCTTATTTACCGACGATTATAATATCGATTTTTCAAACGAAATTTTCACGAATTGTAGGAGGACGAAGAAGGCCATTCGGTGGTGTTGACGATAATTCAAGATCTTATGGTCAAATCTCAAAAGATATTTCTAGATCATTTTGCGCGCTTGGGAATATTTACCAAGGTGCAAGCGCTGGCTGGTCCCCCGGACCATCAAGAAAATGAGGAGAGTGAAACCCAACAAGAAGGTTGGTCAATTTAGACTCTGCTTAACAAATAAATAAAAAAAATTGTTAAAATTTGGAGAAATTAGAATAACAGTGATATATTATTTTGAATTCAAATGGCAATTTAATTCCAAACATTTCGTAGAGCCTATTGAGCAACAACAGCAGGAAGATGCCAAAGAGATTTTGCCTGGCAAAGCTTATCATTGGCGCGACTGGTCGATTTGTCGCGGTAGAGACTGTCTTTACATTTGGAGTGACGCCGCCGCTTTGGAATTGTCGAATGGTTCCAATGGCTGGTTTCGGTTCATCCTTGACGGCAAACTAGCTACCATGTATTCTAGCGGTTCGCCAGAAGGAGGAGCCGATACTTCCGGTAAGTTTCCTAAATGTTGTTTGCCTGAACCGTATGATTTTTTGACGCATGCGTAATACCATAGGTTACTTGAAGACCTACTCATTTATTATATGCTTGTTGGCTACCTTGCTTCTTGTTTTTTCCGCTATACGCTGACGGAGATAACAGGTTAGCGAGATTTATTAACACATTTTGTGCTGAGCTTTTCCTTTCAGTAAAACTTGCGCTTAACTGTATTGAATTATTTGCAATACAAGTCCTCACCAATGTGACTTGCTCAAGATGTGGCAGATTTATTATTTTATCTCGTCTTACATATAATTCGAGAGACGGTAGGTAAAATATAATATACATCTATCAAAATACCAGTGGCATTCATTTTGATATGAATTACAATTCCAAAGGAAAATTGTGCATAAGTCGTAAATGATTAATTAATGATTGATTGCCACGCTACTTGTCAAACCTCTCTTTTTTGCTGTGTGTGGTAACTGAAGTGACATGTTGATTTTTGTTTGGATATAGGCAAAGGAAGGGCAGCTGACTCCCTCACCACTGAAGGTAAGAACGCTTACCTTTTACTTTCTATTTAGCTTTCAAATGATATTTTTTTAGTTTACTTCGAAAACTGTTTTGTTTGCTTTTTATCTCGAGCTTCTTTATTTTTCGTTTTTTTTTTCAAACGCCTTTTAACAATAACAAATTCTTTAAATTACTTCTGTGATGATGTGGTTCTGTTGATATCTTGTTCGATTGTTAAAGTTTCGCTATACTTGAATAGATCTCAAATGCACTTAAAAAAAATAAATTTGAACTAACTATCAGATTATATTGTAACTCAACTAATCACAATTATTTTGAATAATGTAATTCTCCTCACACCTACATTGCGTCTGCAGAAAATAGAGGAGAATTTTTGGAAAAACTTCAACGGGCACGTGCAGCTGTTAGAATTGCCAACAACTGCACTCCTATTTTATCCAAGCCAAGTCCTACAAGGCTGATAGTTGGCAACTGGTCTTTAACATCGAGAAAAGAAGCGGAAATCAATATCCACAATTCTGATGGACAACAGCAAACAACTATTCTTAAGGATGATCTACCTGGATTCATATTTGAATCCAACAGAGGCACCAAACATTCTTTTATTGCTGAGACAAGTTTAGGTAAATTTTTCTAGTAATTTCTGGTAGTCTCCTGTTTCTTCTCTTACTCAAAGCTCACTTTCTGAAGTACTATTGGCATTGTAGGTCCGGAATTTTCTGCCGGTTGGACTACGAAAAAAGGCAAAAGGCTTCGATCGAAAACAGAAGCGACGAAGATGAAGGTTAAGTATCTTGCCCATCAAATCTATGAACAGTACTTTAGAGCAGCGCAAGCTCAGCCTCGCGGCGTTGTTGCCAAGTTGGGCAACATTGTGGCACAAATCGAAAGAGCTTGCCAGAAACAGTGTTCCTATGGGAATAACAGGGAAGGGGGGAATTCTTGGAAGGAAATACTTATGAATGCTCTTGATGATTTAACTCAAATTTTGAAAGAGGATGGTGTGGTTAGCGCATATGAACTGCATAGTTCGGGACTGGTTCAGGCTTTGCTATACTTACTCTCAGTTAGCTATTGGGACCAAGGTAATATTAATTAATTAATTTTTTGACGGGTTTTTCCACAATTGTTTTCTATAGGATTGAAATCAAGTAAAATGAACAAATATCAAAAACAGCGGGTTCAAGTTTTTAAGCAATGCTTTAAGAGCAGATCAAATGAAGAGAACAATTCCATGGCTATACTTGTGCAGAAGCTCATAGCCGTCCTGGAGAGTATTGAAAAGTTGCCTGTATATCTATATGATACCCCAGGTGCAGGGTATGGCCTTCAGGTGTTAACTCGAAGGTTACGATTTAGACTGGAGAAATCTCAGGGCGACAGTACTCTAATCGACAGAACCGGCAGAGGGCTAAAAATGGAGCCGTTGGCGACAGTTGCTCAACTGGAACGCTACCTTTTAAAAATGGTAGCCAAGCAGTGGTACGATTTTGACAGATCCACTTTCCAGTTTCTAAAGAAACTTCGGGATTCCAAATATCAGACATTCAGACATAACTATGATTTTGATGAAAATGGAGTTATTTATTTTATTGGTACGAATGGCAAGACCAGTGGTGAGTGGGTTAATCCAGCTCAGTATGGAGTTGTGACCGTAACTAGTTCTGACGGGCGAAATCTCCCCTATGGGAGAGTAGAAGATATTCTGTCTAGAGATTCTTCCGCTCTAAATTGTCATACAAATGATGACAAGAGATCCTGGTTTAGTATCGACTTGGGGTTGTTTATAATCCCAAGTGCCTATACCCTGAGGCATGCAAGAGGTTATGGCAGATCGGCTCTTCGAAATTGGTACTTTCAAGTGTCAAAAGATGGAGTTCTTTGGACAACATTGTACACACACACTCAAGATACATCTTTGAATGAACCAGGCTCAACTGCTACCTGGCCGATTGAACCGCCATCTGACGAATATCAGGGTATGTAAAACTGTGTTTGCGGTGTATCATTATGATTTTTTAACGATCCCATAATATTAATTTCAATGAAAATATCCGTTAAATGTAATTTTTAGGATGGAGACACATAAGGATTCAACAAGCAGGTAAAAATGCATCAAGCCAAACTCACTATCTCAGTCTTTCTGGATTTGAAATATATGGACAAGTGATCAGCGTGTGCGAAGATATGGGAAAAGCACACAAGGAGCAAGAAGCCCAATTGAGGAAACAACGAAGGCTTGTTAAAACACAACTCTTAAAACATATGGTTGTTGGCGCTAGGATTGTCAGAGGAATTGATTGGAAATGGAAAGATCAAGATGGTAATCCACCTGGAGAAGGTAAGTTTTTGTTGGCTGTGAAGTTTTGATGTTAGAAAAATTTTTCAAAATATTTTCACAAAGTTTCAAAAAGACAGAAAATAAAGAAAAATGCCGAGTTCTAACAGTATTAAAGTTGACATTTTGCAATATTGCAACACAGGAAAGAACTTTATTGATAATTTTAAAGAAAGTAACTGTTTCAGAGAGAAGTCGACCTTTCTTTCAATGACACCATTTCAAACCTTTCAGTCACTGGAGTGCAATTAATTCTACAGATATCTGCATTGTATACGTTTATGTTTCTCTTAAATACCAAGGTTTACAAACATTTAACTCTAACAGTTTCGTTAACATGGCAGCAATAGATGGAGTACAGGTTCACTGACGTATGTTCTATCCCATAAGGGCCAAAAGGGTATTATAAAAAGTTACAAAACGAATCAGGAAAATAAATAACCATTTCTAACAACAATTCTCATTTTCTCTATTTCCTATTGTTAAATGTATATAAGTTGGGCATCAAATAAAAGACCCAAGTCCCTCACTACAGAGACCAATTCTAGTGTACATATATAAAGTTGCACATTAATAAATCTGCTGGGGATAGAGACAAACTTGTTTTGTTGAGTTGTAAACCATTTTTCTTCGATCACAGATTTATAAGCTGTTTTCAATAACTTGAGATGTAATAATAATATCTTTTATTCCCAAAAAAATCATATTAATTGCTAAGAAAACATAGTTTAATGTAATGTAACATTTACAAGATTACAAACTCATAAGGTAAGATTATACAATAAAATAGCAAGCATTTAAAAAAAATGAAAAGACTGGACCCATCCATGCATACTCATTAAACTTCACAGTTAAAAGATGAAAAGCATTTATATAATAAACAATGATATAAACCTTTTTCAAAAAAAGTTGAGCTGTATACAGTATCAGTAAGACCCCGTTTCTGGTAACATTCGCCATTGACTTAGCATAAAAGTTGTTATTAAAGAGACCCGGTTTGTTTTTTACGAATCTAACCACCGACAGATATCTGAATAGCAGTACCAATGTCATTTATAGAAAAATGTAGATCAGTGGTTCCCAAATATTTTTTCTCATAATAATTTAGCTGGTTCCAATGGACTCAGAGCTACATTTCTACCATATTCCATATAAATGTATTTTTTGTCTCGCCAACGCCCTTGTCGAGTCTCTCGTGGACCCCTGGGGTCCGCCCGGGCCACTTTGGGAACGACTGATGCAGATCTTGTTGACCCTTGAATAACTAAATAAATAAGTAAATTTGATGGTGTTTAGGTACAGTAACCGGAGAACTGCACTCAGGTTGGATAGACGTAACGTGGGATCACGGCGGATCGAATTCTTATCGTATGGGGGCGGAAGGGAAGTACGATTTGAAATTGGCACCCGGCTACGACGTAGAGAACGCGCCAGTCAAAACTTGCCCTACGAATAAGCATAAGACGAAAGAGGACAAGCAGAGCGTCCTCACCAGTCGGAAAAGCAGCTCGACTCCCAGCCTGCCGGAAGCGACTGAAGCGAAGCCTTCGGTCGCGTCGACCGATCAAGCCGCTTCGGCCGACAATTTAGCTGCCAAACAAGCGGCAGAAACTATCGCCGAGAGTGTACTGTCGGTTGCGAGAAATGAAGCGTTGGTCGCCGTCACTTCAGAATCTCAGGCAGCCAGCAATGATAGCGAACTATCTGTGGTAGTTCATCCGCTTCGAGATCCTCATCACGATTTGTCAACGATAAACAACAGCAGTGACTTGGCGACGATCGTTGAAAGTCTTACCCTCACGGATAGTAAATTATCGATGAAAAGGCAGAACAGCGACGAACCTTCGTCAAATGCGGTTGATCATCAGAAAAATTCTAGTCATAAGTCAAATAGGAGCTCTAGGATAAGTAATGTAGCCGCTGCTGCAGCTGCTCAAAGCTTCGTGGAAGCTGTCGAGGCTTTGGACAAAATAAGGGAAGGTACCGACATGTTGAGGAACAATACTAATAATTTCTTGTCGGCGGAGCTGCTGCAGTCTGCCCTAAACATTGGTCAGTCTACCCAGCAGACCATCAGCAATTTATCTAATTTGTCCGGTAACAGTGTGAGGATTTCGGTTTCGTCTAATTTAGATGCGGAGTCGGATAAGTCTAATACAAAGAAGGAGGATGGAGGAACCACTAGTAGTAACAAAGGTGCTTGCAGTAGTGATAACGAAGAGGCTGTGAACAGTGTGAATAACGCAAAAAACAGTAGTAATTCTGTAGTAGTAACCAACCCAATGAGTGTCAGTGTACCAAATCTGGCGAGCACGGAAGCTAATGGCCATATTGAAACCACGACCACAGCAGGTAATTTTTTAAATTGACAATTAAAATATTAACTTTTTCACAATTAAAATAGAACAAAAAATGTTCAGAGTTTCACAGTTATTTCTTGGTTCATGGCAGCTGCATTGGCAACACCCTGCCTTTATCAAATACAAAATAGTATATTATGTATATGTTATAGAACATAACACAATTTTAAGACACCACTTTATTTAAACATATTCGAAGTTTTACAACAAAATCAATTGAATCTAAAAAAATACAAATCCCTACGTTCTAATACAATACTAAAGACTTTGGGGTTCAATAATAAGGTTATCCTGATACTGAGATAGTTGTAAACAAACAGATCGAATTACTCCATTTAACATATATAAATTTAAATTTAACAACGGAGACTCGTTCAAATCCAATTGGTTATTAGTTAATAGATTCCAATATCTCTGTGTGTTTATCTCCCTAGCTTCCAACAAATTAAGTTTTTTCCTTTTTAATGCATTATGTAAAATTTCAAAATTATCGTTAAACTTTTATTTTTATGCTCTCTTTTGTGTTCCTTAATGTTCTACCTGTTTGTCCGATATTGTGGGACGTGATCCACATTTTAAGTTGTAGACTCGTGATTTTTGAGTTTTTTGTGATTTAATTTTATTGTTTTTTAAAAATGTTCCTATTGTGGTTTTAGTTTGAAAAGCAATCTTGAGACCAAATTTAGATAGATGTTTCGAAACTTTCTTGTTAAGTTCTCTTATGTATTTTATAGTTTTTATCAATTTTGGGTTCGGAGTTTAATATGCGATGGATAGAGTTCAGAGTTATTTTAAACCATCAATTAGGGGTCTTAACTATTGTTAAAGAATTAAAAAAAATTTGTGGACAATAATATATTAAGTGATCTGTGGATAAAATAATAAAAGGCAGTCATTTTGTGTGTGCAAGGGTGATTTGAGTTAATATGTACTACTGTGTCCGTATGTGAGGATTTATGGTAAATGGAAAAATCTAATTTGTTTTGTAATTTAGTTATAGTGAAGTCCAGAAAGTTTAAAGAGTTATTTAGTTATCTACGGAGTTAATATGATTCACAAAGGGCTGTAGTTGTATTTCCTTTTCAGTGAAGAAAGTTTACCCAGAGGATATTCATGTATGATATTTTCTAAATTGTCTCCGAAAATTTCTGCAAGTAGGGGACTAAGTTGGTTTCCTATAATTTTCGTCTAAACCAATTATTAAACTATCTAATAAATCTTGTTTATGAGAGCGTTAACTTGGCATGGTGTTGCTGAAAGAACTATGGTAAACCAATAAATAACTGTGAAAATCTGAACATTTTTTGTTCTAATTTAATTGTGTTTGGATTTTTTTATCAAGTAAAAGCCACCTCACTTCAATACTAACTGTTTCCTTAAAAGAGTTTGTTACTGATTTATGACAAAGTTACCAGTTACCCTGTTAGCTGGTGCGGGCTAACCTATTAGCTGGTGCGGAGACATTATCCTTTTTATTGGGTCGATCTGTTTGATTTTTTTTATAATAGTTTTAAAATGTTTGGCGTTGTTGGCGATTTATTTAAAAATTAATTATCTCACAGGCGTCAATTTACGAAAATAAGCTTTTGAGTGACCAAAGCTTTATCGAGAACTGTGTTAGGCCTCTATTATTGAATTTGTTAATTAAGTGAATTGACAAAGCTAGACGTGGGAGGCAGGGCAGAGATGTTTTTTTGACATTTAAATTATCCATTTATATGCCTATATAAGGCTAAATATATGACTTTTTGTGTAATTGGGAAAAATTGTCCAACTTTTCAAAAATGTTACTCTATTAGTGTTACTTATGTTTTGAGTGTTAGTACATAGTATCTTGAATACATGTATCATCCGTAAACATTCTTCCAGCCAAGCACTAATCATCCACAACTTATCAAAGTAGAGGTAATATTGTTGTTCCTAAAAACTATCAGCAGGCAACAATTTAGTAAATTTAAATTTTATAATCTTCCTATGTACAGTGTGTCAATTTTTTTATTGTTATTGCTGATTGTCTTGGTTATTATTATAGATAGAACAATGCGGTTTTTGCATCAAAACGTTGATTGCGGACATACGCTTTTCAAAAATGTATAATTGTCTAATTATATTTTTTAAATCAAAATATGTATTGACATTTTAGAAATGTTTTCTCCATCCGTCAGACATTTTTCGCACAGTTTACATATTCTTCTTAGAAGGATAATTTCTAGATCTTATTACATAGAATCTGGAAGTGTAGGTTTTGAGACACAAGTCAAAAGTATATTTAAAATGAAATACCTAGTATATTTGTTTCAAAAATTCATCTATCTTTTTATATACTTTCTAAAAATGTTTGAGGGGATATTTTAAAAAACAAATATAAATATTTATACTAAACTTGTTGATCTTTTGCCCTATACCTGAGTATTTCAGATTACATTATTGTTGCCTAGCAAATTGTTCACTTTTTTTGTATTCCGTAGTTTGTATTTCTTTCTGGTAATAAGCATAATATCAATAATAAATGATGAAATTAGGGTGTAACAAAAGTATCTATTTTCTAAAATGTCAAAATAACTATTTAAAATAATATATTTAAACAATTATACATTTTTGAAAAGGGTATCAAATGCACAATCAAATTTTTAAAACAATTTACAAAAACATAACTTTAGCTTGTACCTTAAAAATTATATCTTTTCATAAAAATCTGAGTGTGCCACTCATTACGAAACAGGATTTTTAAAATTAAATCCTAAAAACAAAGCGAGCTAGAACTGGAAAACGATAGCTTTTATTTCACAAAAATCGAGCACAGTATTATGAAAACCTCATCTCTCAATCTCTAATAATATCCGAGATGACAAGGAAAAATGGACACATTGTCCATAATGAAAATTAAAATTAGTTTTTTAATTTTCTAATTTCACCTATACTTTAAGGTTGAATCATTTTATAAAGAGATAATTCCATAAGTTAATTAATTTCGGGTTCGATACGTAAAACTACGCGTCTAGGTCGAGTAGATACCATAATATCATAACTTATGCTGGGAAATTTTGCGCTGAGATTATTTTGGAAGAGTTTCTTTTAGTATTTTTCAATTTACGCCAGAACTCTTCGGAACAATCTCTCAGCCTTACCAACTGAAGTATAGTCCTGAACTTTGCAGGTCTTTTGGAAACGTTTGCAGCGCTGGCGCGACGCAGGCAGTCCGGTTCTTCAGCCAACAACTGTTCGAACGCCAACACAAATAATGCGCAAGTGACGAACGCGAACGCGCAAAATAACCAGAACTCGTGCTCCCTATTCCCGCGTGCTCCCAATTCTGTTTCCAGTCTGGTCCGGTTGGCGTTGTCCAGTAATTTTCCTGGCGGATTGCTGAGTACCGCCCAAAGTTATCCGAGTTTGTCGTCCAGCAATAACGCGGGCGGTCAGCAGGGCGGGATTTCGGCAGCAGCGGGCGCAGTCCAAGGTAGATTGCAGCGTTTTCTGCGCACCCAACTATTCTAATTTAAGAAAGCCTTGTATTTATCGCTAAATATTGTCGTAGGGTTAAGCCAGGCCCTCACGATGAGTCTAACGTCGACTAGTAGCGACAGCGAGCAAGTGTCTCTCGAAGACTTTCTCGAATCATGTCGAGCACCCACCCTGCTAGCCGAACTAGATGATGATGAGGAAATGGGTGAAAATGATGACGAGAATGACGACGAAAATGAAGACGATGCCGATTATGAAGATGTGAGTTATAATAATAATAATGTGACAAAATAAGCTTCTCTAAAAAATAACAGCAAAACGAAAATTAATAATTATTACAAAAGATAGGCCAAGCGTTTAAAACTGAATTTAAAGTAGTCCTAAGAATCAAGCTTAAAAGTATAGAGTGTGCAACCACTTTTTTTTAAGTATTTACATTTCAGTGCTCTAATGTACCTATGAAATTTTCTATATGCTTTAATTGCCATAAAGTACTTTCCTTTTTTAAATAGTAAATGTATTTGTGGGAAAGGTTAATTCACTTCTATATCTCATCAACATTTCCACGTCACCAACAAAATCCTTTTTCACTGACATAACTGATAAGGAAAAATATAGTGATGGAACTGTTAATATTTTATGTTAGTTAAAAAATGGTCAACAGGAAGCTATGAGACAAAACGCCAGGATGCTGTAATTTGAAAATATCTGGAGAATTTTTGTAAGACCCCCAACAATGAAATAAAAATATAAATTAAGCTTAAGGTAGGGCCTATACGGTATTGTTTTCACAACAAGTCAAACGAGCAAAAACTGTAATATTAAGGGTTTTAGGAATTGTCATTGATCCGGTTTTTTGGCATTTAATTTTAAAATTCTCTGCAAAGTTGTTCAACCATCCTGCCATACCTGCACAACCCAAAGACAAACGAGCAATCTATGGGTGTCAGAATCTAGCTCTGTGGTACAACCTGCCTTATATCAAACATTTTTTAGTATACCCACACCGACTTTACTCACGCATAAATATTGCTTTTTATTTAACAAATGGGATTTGGCGTTTATTTAGTAATAATAACCTAAAATACTGAGAATAACAACGGCACTGGTCTGTAATACAATATCCTGTCTGTCTACCGTTTTTAATGTGGATACCGCCTTAGCTCTATTATGCACCTCTCGAAACACCTGATTAGAAAAATATTCATTAATAACATCATGCTAAATATTGTGCAGCAAATTTAAGTACCGGTCGCCTAATTAAGAAGGGACTCTGCCCTATCTCTAAAAATAATTGTCCTTAAGACTTGGGCTGAAAACACTTATGACTAAAGTGACCTACAGAATATGGTCAAATAATATTTTCTCAAAAAAAAAAAAATCAACGATATCACAACAAAACTGCATTTCGGTATCTGTTTCGTAGCCTATAATATCAGTAAAAAAATAAAAATAAATAAATGTTACCATCTTTGTTAATATTTTCAGGATATTTTTCCAAAAATTTTATAAAATTGCTGTTAAACAGGCAACATTAATTATATGATTGAATGTTACAATAATGAAAAACAATAACACAGATAAATCACTTAAGTAAGAACTTTGCCTTTAATGTAGACTACTCCACAAAATAAAATATAAATTCTTACTGTAACAGTTGCGTTTTCAATGTTTTGAAAATTAACTCGAAACATATGCAGGTAAGAATGGCATTTTTTTTTTAACAAATAAGGTCGCCAAATTAATTTTTTTCTAAGAGAACGAAAATTTGAATTAATTATTTTATACTGATATTATAGTATGTCATTTGTTTTTTTTTTCGTTGCAACCGTATAGCGTTGAATTTTTTTGAGAAAATACCTTGTACTTGAGTAATGTCGCAACACCCCGCTCTAGTGGCGATACAAGCAATCTAAATCAATGTGTTCGGGGCAGCGTCAGTAGGATTAAAAGAGCCCCTTTCAACAACTAAATTTATTTCCGAAAATGTTTGAACACCCTCAACCACTTTCCCTTAAGAGAGACCAAAAACCAGTTAACGAAAAAGAATCGGTGTGGATTTTGGTATTTGTAATACAAGTTTATTAATTATGATAATTAAGTTAATAATTATCATGCTCCTGGTGGCAAAATAATTTCCAGCGTTTTCTCTTTGCCGCTTTAGTCATAAGTTTTTCCAGTTGGCATCCAGTACCTATACAGAGATTCTACATAATAATTATTAACATGGAGTTTGTTTACTATTAATGGTTTATGTCATAGGAACTGCAAGTGATGGTATCTAGAAACCTATTAAGTTTTATGGAGGAGGAGGGCTTCGAGGCGATCCAACACAACACCAAGCGGCGATCTTGGGACGACGAATTTGTCATTAAAAGGCAATTCAGCGCTTTGATCCCCGCGTTCGATCCCAGACCGGGTAGAACAAACGTCAATCAAACATCAGACCTCGAAATTCCAGCGCCCGGCCAAGAGGAGTCACCCAACGTTTCGGAACACGACTTATTGCCCCAACCAAAGTTGCAGCTGTTGCTAAAGGGGCCCAATATGCCCGGCATCGCCGACGTAGAAATCGAATTAAGCAACCCCTCTTGGACAATATTTAGAGCTGTGCAAGAGTTAATGCAACTGACTGAATTTGCTTCTAAACAGGAAAAGCTTCGCAGATTATGGGAACCTACCTATATGTACGAACGCTCAATTTACTTTGACCAAAATTAGTTTTAAACCTTTTTTCCTTTAGCATTATATACCGTGAAGTTAAAGAAGATTCATCCTACGACATGGAGGAGGGCAGAACTACTCCCGTGGCCCAACAGTTTATACAGGGCGGCAATAGTTCCATCATGGGACACACGTTGTCTCCGTCCACTCCCGTGCCCGGGACGCCCTCTGTCTCCAGTTGTACCGTGGAGGACGTTTTGCAGTTGTTAAGGCATCTTTTTGTTATCACCACGTCCGAAAAGGAAAGCGATCTCAATATACTGGACAACGGCACTGACTTGCCTCCCGAATTGTATTCCAGCAAGAAGATTACCAACAAATTAATCCAGGTAATAGTGAAGCCCGGTAGTCACGATGCAATTTCTATATGTATTTGCGCATGTATTTTTTCATGCAAATATTTCAATGTGTCTACCACCAAATTATTTTCTCCATCCGCACGAAATTTGGCAGATAAAACTACCAGCTATTATTTCCCGAATTTGCTTGCTTTTTTTTTTTAATAAACCTATAGGTTTAACCTCTATGAAAAATTTAAATAAAGTTGAAATGACAAAGCATGACTTAAAAGTCGAATTATAACTTTATGAGATATAAGATATGGGAACAGGAAAAATTTAAGTGGAAAAAAATGTCCAAGTCGCTTTTCTGGACCTAGAGGGACGCAATGTTTTCTATCGTGCTCCTGCGGACCATTATGGAACTTCAAAAAATTCGATGTAATTTTATTGTGCGCCCAATAGGATATAATACTATCTCAATTTAATTAGCCATATTTTTAAAGAAAGTTTACCACTTTGCTAAATTTCAATTCGATAGCTGTTAATTTGAGACCCCTATTATATTTTTGGATATAGCACTGAATATCCCCAACCTCCTGTACAATATGCGAAATATGGTCATATGAAAGAAACTGAACTGAAGTTATGCTCAATTACCATTATCACCCAATTTTCAGTTTTTAACAAATTACACACGAAATCTTGTATATTTTTAAAAAATCAGGATCTCGCTTAACTTTTAAATGAAAAATTTTTTCGATCGTATATACCGTTTTTGAGAAATGATGTTTTTGTCGAACCCTTACAAATGCGGTTTTTAAATTAGTTAAAATAATTAACTTTGGGGATCCAAACCCATGTGCATCCCAAATTTAAAATTGATAGCCTTATATTTAGAAAACTTATCTATTTCATAGCGATGTACGAAAAACAGACGAAAATCGCGAAGTTATGAAGCGTCTACAGAGAACGGGGAACGGACAGACAAAAAATAATTTCTGTACCAATGGCGGACCCGCGTACGCTTTCGAAAAATTCGATTTTATCTATTTTTCGAAAGCACCACGTCAATACACAATGTGTTAAAAAAAAACTATTTCAATATGCAAACTAAATTGCCCTAAATATAAGCAAATAAATTAGTTTTAGAGAACCCATAAATTACTATAATTAATGTACATTTTCTTCATTTCTTTCGTTTCTAGTATATTGGGATTATGGATTTTCATTATATACCCAATTATTAAGTTATTATATGCGTAGTAAAAACATTTTTGCATAAAGTTTAGCCATTTAACACCATCAGCTAAAAAATATCGGGATGATTAAACAGGGTGGACAATTTAAAGGTTTTCAAGACTCTGACTTGTTAATAAATTAGAGTCACGCTAAACTGCATATAATAGAAGGATGAGTTGGGTAAAAGTATTGTGACAGCGGCGTTACTACAGTTCAGTTTATTTTAATAATAGATGTAATAATAATTATACATGATTATAATTATAGATATTTGCAAAAAATTCAAATATTTATCGCATAAGATCGAGTAAATAAAAACTTATATAGAAGTAAGAATAATATGAAAATAGGTAAATTATAATAACTACTATTCAAAAAAATGCTATTTACAATACACCTTTGTTTCGAATAGTCAGATAAACTATGGTCATTGAAGTTCAGAGAAATAATAAGAGGCTCTGCGGTATTTTCTAGCATGTTATTAACTTAGCACACAAATGCCGTTACACGTAGGATAATTATCTATCCGACACTCTCTCTCGTCGCGTCCCGACTCTTGACGATAATAAGGATGTGGAATACCAAAATAAATAAGAAATAAAAGTTCAGATTTTCACGAAATTATATAATTTTACATGACATGATAAATGGATTGTCATCAAGTAAAAGTCACCTCAGTTCAAACTGTGGAATACGCCTAAGATCAGTAAGTTTCACAGTTTAAAATATTGATTTATAACTCTCTCACATTAAGAAGCAGAGAATAGAGTCATCTAACTTTTAATATGTGGCAAAATTATTGTGGTTACTCACTACACTTCCATTTGTGAAATTGTATTCGCATAGTATAAAACAACTTAACTTGTTTGTTTTTGAGGAACTGGAAAAAAGAAACAAAACCATTTTTTATTTTAAAATCTTTTAACCTTAAACAAAAAGGTTTTTTTAACATGAACAACTACCAGATCGTGTATATTTTTATAAAAAGCAAATAACGTGTAAGTTAGCAAAACTCCAAATTTTTAAGATTAGTTAGATAAAAAGTAGAAACGGAACGAACATATTCTTTCAATTTCTTCATTTAATGTTGTAGTAGCATCCAACGAAAATTCGGAAAAATGTACTTTTCAAGTAGTAAATTGAATTGAATTGAAATTGAAATTGAATATTTACTCTACTTTTTAAGTTCAAAATCATCTTTAGTTAATTAGTCGTTGTTTTCATTCACTAAGTTACTCATAAGACGCCATTTCCAAACTTTAACAGGCAGTATCTCTGGAACTATACATAGAAACTTAAAATAAATCGGATATTTAAACATTAATTACTTTTTTTTTATGTATTTCGGAAGGTTCTTTAACATTCTGACAGTGTTTTGAACAATTTGGTTATCGAAAATAACGATCAACTAAAACTACAAACTGAAGCTAAAATTAATGGGGATCATCAATGGATGGAAATGAAAAACGCCGATTTTCTTGAAAGCGATTTATTTTATTATGGCATAATGATCTTGTGAGCTTCTAAACTTTGCAAAATTGTAAATAAAAGGTTTTAGAGCATTCCCTTAAGGTCGTACAAATGTGGTCTAAAAATACAAAAATGTACTTAATTTAAAGTTAATTGGCAAACTAGCAAAAGCGAAATTATTTTTGCGCCCTAATTTCCGTTCCGCAATTTCGTTATTTTTGAGTTTTCCAAAAATTTTATATGAACTTTAATATCGTGTCTTAAATTTGCCGCTTGTTATTTTTGGACATCTTCTATTATATATTTTTTTTTTTTAGAATTGTTTGTTAGAATTTCTTCTGAAAACCCTCCTTGTTCAGTTCAAATCCGTTAATCGCGGCCATATTTTCAGAAATCGATTTTTTGATTGAATCCTGGAAACCTTTTGAGATATTTTTGGGGCCATAAAATTTTTGTTGTATAATTTTGCTTTTCTTTAACGGTTTGTTGCAGACCTCAAATTAGTTATCGAAGAACTGGCACCGAGGCCATAACAATCATATTCTTGACATACACGTCATTAAGTATAAATTAAGATATTGTCGGTATGATTTGCGATGGCCTCTCTATTTTACCTGCTTCCATTCATATACTAAGAATGACAAAACCCACCAATTTACATGCCATACATACCTTTCTCTATTACGCCCTGATGTGCACTCGACAGAGACCGGATAATTTTCCACTACAAAACAGGGTTGTATTTTTGAAAAACTGCTGCCGAAACTCGAAAGACTGCCTTTCATTATTATGGATAATGCACTTAGTGGTCTAAAATGTGAGTTGTTAAAAATTGTCAAAAATTATAAAGCAAACTTGTCATATGCTAGGAGATGAAATAATTGCCGAAATGGGTCATCAACTTTTAAGATTGCCTCCTTCCTATTGCACATTCAGTGCCATAGAATTTTCGTGGACTCAGTGCAAAAAATGTTTTACTAAAAATTTTGTAAATGAAGCAAGGCGAGATGATACTGCAGTAATATCTGTTTGAAAGATCGGTATTAGTATAGTATGGTATTAGTATCATAAAAATCGACACTTTGTTTATGAAGCCTGAAAACGAATTTGTCTGTGAAGTTTTCAATCCAAGAATTCAAGAAAAAAGACATTCTGCTAATAGCTTCCTATTGGAAGCTTTTGAAAAAAATGAAAGACTGTTACTAAGTAAAATTGATTCATTGTATAATACATACAGAAAATATAATAAAATGATACTGGGATAAAGATAATATACTTGATATAAAGATAGCACCACTTGTTATTAATACCAAGGATTATTTTCTGGTAGTAGCAGTTCCAATTTTGGCTCTGCTGATGATTGATCATAAATACAAACTAAATATGGTTTACTTGTATTTATTCTTGACAAATTATATTTTATGGATGACGGTATGATATAATTTTTAATATAATATATAATTTTTTTAATTCACTTAATTCTCACATACATCTCTGAGTATGGGCTTACTAGTTAAATTGAGGCCAACTACAGCTAACTACAACTGATTCTGTCTCTCTTACTCCTAAGTAATATAATCGTGATCATTAGTGATGGCTGCCTTGCATTAATCAGATAGACATTTAGGGCGAAACATCTGTTGAAGTGGTAGCAAGATGAACAATCTATATTATTCTGTGTGGTATTTTATTGCCCACTATGCCACCACAAATTGTACGGACTATAGAATACAATATTTAACATAGCAAACAAGAATATAGCCCTATATCTAATATAACAAAATTGTCATGGCAAATGTTCTATTCATTTTTAATTAAAGGCTGAATATTTGCAGACCACCTTAATGAATGGAAGCATATTATATTCCTGTTTATATCTGTTTTATATCTGGCAGTTCTTACCTTTTGTTGTTCTTGAATAGTTATTGCGTATTATTATTATAAACTTTCATGTGAAGTGGGAAATTTTAAGTTTTCATATTGTCAACAAAGAGTGCCATTAAACTACAAAAAGGGCAAATGCGAAAGTAATTCGACTATGCAATAATAAACGTTTTTCAGCAAATCCAAGATCCTTTGGTGCTATCGAGTTCAAGCTTGCCAGCCTGGTGTGAAGAACTGAACCATTCGTGCCCGTTCTTGTTCCCATTCGAGACGAGGCAACTGTACTTCAACTGTACGGCGTTCGGGGCGTCCAGAAGCATCGTTTGGTTGCAAACGCAACGAGACGTAACCATGGAAAGACAACGAACCCCCGGTCTGTCTCCGCGACGAGATGATCCTCACGAATTTCGGGTGGGAAGACTGAAACACGAAAGAGTCAAGGTTCCTAGGAGCGAAGGCTTGCTCGATTGGGCTATACAAGTAACATTTTGCTTAATTTCTTTTTGCACTATAACATTTTAATGGTTCCAGGTCATGAAAGTTCATTCTGGTCGCAAGTCTATCCTCGAGGTCGAATTTGCGGGGGAAGAGGGTACAGGTTTGGGCCCCACTCTGGAATTTTACGCCCTCGTCGCTGCCGAACTGCAGAGGCGTGACCTCGGCATGTGGATCTGCGACGACGAGCATAACCACGAGTCAGTCGATCTGGGGGAAGGGCTTAAACCGCCTGGTTATTACGTTAGAAGGTCGTCGGGTCTGTTTCCCGCGCCATTACCTCAAGATTCCGAGGCATGCGACAGGGCAGTGAAGTATTTTTGGTTTTTGGGAGTGCTGTTGGCCAAAGTGCTGCAAGACAATAGGTTGATTAATTTGCCATTGAGCAAGAGCTTCTTAAAGCTGATGTGCCACGGAGAGATTCAGAATACGGTGAACGAGAGGATAGGTTTGATCGGGCCGAAGAAGTCGGTCGACGAGGATATAATGACGGCCAGTTATATATCGGAGGAGAGCGAAAAAGAACTGGAGCTCGATCCTCCCAAGTCGATAATCGAAGAAAAGAAACTTTGGTACCTCAACATACTTGGTGATAATGATTTGTACGATATCGATCCCGTTAGAGCTCAATTTTTAAAGCAAATCAGAGACCTCATCAAGCAAAAACAGAAAATTATGCAGGTGAGTTACGAAATTTAAACGTTTCATTTTATTGATTTATCCAAGACCCAACAACGTAGTAATTAAGACGTCCGAAACAGGTATACATTCCAGTGGAGTGCCTCAGGGCTCTTCACTTTTCAATTCACTTTTTGTTATATATGCATAGCAAAAAGGTAAACAATTTTTGATATGCAGTTCATACTTCTTTGGTTTGTAGTAGCCAAGACTTATAAGTCCTGAGTAGTCAGGTTTTTGTCGAAAATTCCAGATGGTCGTTTTCCTCAAAAAATATTTTCAATTAAATTAAGGCAAAACACGAGAAATAATATTTTCTTCAAATTAAATTGTGTAAAAGGGAAAAAATTTAAATCTACAGGGTATAACTATTGATGATACCTTCAAGTGGGCTAACAACCGCAAGTTTTTAAAGGGTAAATTATTGTCATCTATATTTGCAATTAGAAGGATGAAAAAGTTTTTACACCGGCATACCGCTATATATATATTGATTATTTGGCCATCTCGATTACTACAAAACATTTTAACAATCTTAACTTTACGTTCCTTATTCGCTGTTCTTGTTAGAAATTCATAAAAATAAAAATACTTTTTTTCCAAAATTCCGATATTCAGAGTTATGATACAAGGTCGGCTAATCTGATAAGGGCTACTAAATATAGACTGGATAAGTCTAGAAAAAGAAAAGAATTTTTTATTATTGTTCCGTTGAAAAAAAGTTTAAAACTGCTATTAAAGCATTTCTAGAACCAAACATTCTATGCCATACCATATCTATATCTTATATTTAATATTAATTATAAGATCTAAACTTTATTCCAACTGTGATTTTACTTATCTTTTATATTTATATTAGAGTTTTAAGTATTAAGTAAATTGTTCCAATATATCTGTTATATGTTATGATATGTTAATGATTTTAAACAAAATTTATTAATGCATGTGTTTTTGCAACTTTTCAATGTTAAATCTTTGCGACAGTAAATGGAGAAAACAAAGTCTTGAATCAGTATTATTAAAAAAACGAGTGGTTTCTGAAACCATTTTTTCCATGTGATAGCTAAAAGAGAATCTACAATCTAAAAAAAATTATGGTTTTTAAACACCCCGTACATCGTAGCAGGCGCTATTCTAAAAATTAAAAATAAAAGTGATCCTAAATTGTAGCCCTGAGGAACGCCTAAAACGACTTCAAATGGCATAGGCGATTTATATCCATTATACTGACTGATTAACACATTTATTCTTATTTTAGGATCATTCCCTGTCACCGGAATCAAAGTCCCGCCAGATCCAAAATCTGTGTCTAAACGATTCCTCTGGCCCTGTACTGTTGGAAGATTTAGCGTTGACGTTTACTTATTCGCCTGGCTCGTCAATTTTCGGTTACGAAAGTTGCGATCTCGTACTGAACGGGGCAGATATTGAAGTCCATATTGAGAATATCGAAGAGTATGCTGAGCTGACCACTTCGTTTTGCTTAAACAAGGGCGTGGGCAGGCAGTTGGAGGCATTTCACAAGGGGTTCTGCGACGTTTTTCCTATCGAGAAACTAGCAGCTTTCAGTCCCGAAGAGGTATCGATTATGTTATGCGGGGACCAAAGTCCGGAATGGACCAGGGAGGACTTGTTGAACTATACCGAACCAAAATTGGGATATACCAAGGACAGGTATGTAATAATTATGATCGTGTAACATTTTATAACCCATCGGTATTGAATGATTCTTTCTAAACTTAATTAATCACTTAACTTAATTTTTACAAGTCCGCAACAAGATTACCGTCTGGTCTTAAAAAATTTAATTTAAAAAAAAAACAATAAAGAATAAACTATCCAAAAAAAAAAACATAAATCAAAGATATAATTCAGATAAATCATTTCAAGAGTGTCAAGTTTTCAATATAAGTATATATTGTTTTTGATTAGCATTAGTAAAGGTAAAATAACTTTAAATATAATGAATATGCATTAGAGTACAATTTAATTAAACTATTGGCCAGAAAAATTTTGAATATTTAGCTCTAAGTTATTTACGTACCGTTAAGGTTCAGTTAAAACAAAAAGCTTTAGGTAAAGTGTGAAACAGTGGATTTGGATACTTTACACTAAAAACAAACATAATTGTATTTGTCATATATGTACTATACCGGCTGCGTCATTCATCACACATAAGTAGTTTTTGCTACTTTTTTGTTTATTTATAAATGTTCTTATTTCATTTTATTGAATTAATAATGTAAATAAACATTATTATTATGATCATTATTCCTATAAACTTTAAAGAAGTATTCTGTTCATGGCAGATGAACTTCATTTTTTATTATTGGTAGTAAATAAATAAATAAAAAGAGTATAGAATGTTGACATCAATTTTTAAAACCGCTAGAGCAGAACCCCCCTCCCCCTCCACCTCCGTGCGCCATTTACACATAGTAGGTACACTCCACATAAGCACTGTGGCTCCCTTACACGATTTTATGGTTGTTCTGTTCTGGAAACGGCTTTACTAATTTACTACTGCTACTTCAGAGTAAAACTTCGTTCTCAAAGCTATGTGAATGGAAATTAAGCTTTTATCGATAGCCAGCTTTCCATCCTGTCTCTGTTGTTTTTTTCTCAATGACTTTGGGTTTTGTTTGGTACTTTTGGGAACTTTGTTTAACAAAATAAAATGTTTCAAATGTCCCAGCGTATAACTTTGTGTCCACAATAGTGTTTTGTTTTGGGATTATTAAAATTAATAAGAATAAACTGTGTATGTATATTATATTTATACACAATAACTTAACCTCAACCTCACCGGGCACAACAAACAACTGTCAATTGCTTTTTGAGCGACAGGGTGGTTGGAGAATGTCGCTAACGACACTACGTAGTTCAGAGAACAAAGTTTTAGTCCAGCAAATCGTGAGTTTCATTTCATAGACTTGCAGAACCAACTTTAAATTTTTAAATAGTTAAGTGAAATTTAGTAATGTTTCAACTGGTCTACTCGCACAAGATAAGGGCAAATTGTCTAATTTTTGATATTGTATTATGTGTTTCCATTTACAGTTAAAAGAAATGCAAAAGAATAAATAAAAACAAAAACAGTTACGCCAAAACATAAACTTTTCAAAAACTATTGGGTTTTGATGTCGAACCAACATCAACATCATTTTATAAAGATGTACGATGACCTATTTGCCGTTAAATTGATTACCCTAGTTGTGATTTTATCCAGCGATTGTAATACATACAAGCATCTTATGCTGTTAAAGAAGCACAAGTTTCATGGGACCTAATTTAAAGAATAAATTTAAGGAAAAAATAATTACAGTGTAATAGTTGAAATGAATTCGTTAGGAGCTAAACTGGGAGAGACCAAATTGGGAGGAGAAATAATATATTGAAATAAATATGCAACAAGATTGTGAACAATCAGAGAAAAGAAGCGTGGGAAGCCCACAATAAATATAGGAAAAAATTGCCTATCCTCGAAAGGCCTTATCATAAGTTCGAAATGTGAAGAAAAACAGGATATTACCCAACAAGAAGACAAGAAGAAGAACTTAATTTAGGGCAAAATAAGTTAGAAAACCAAACAAAAGTTTGAAAGCCTACCTACGGAAGCGCTACAGGTGGAGCACATATGTGACCATATCCTTCCCTTAGAATTTAGTTAACCCATATTGATTGTATCGCTTTAGTTACATAGTTTTGCAGCAAGGGTATTTTAAAAATAACAATGTTTTTCATTTCAGCCCCGGTTTCGTGCGGTTCGTCAATGTTTTAGTTGGCATGTCGCCCGAAGAACGCAAAGCGTTCTTGCAGTTTACGACCGGCTGCAGTTCACTACCTCCAGGAGGTTTGGCCAATTTGTACCCTCGCCTGACCATAGTGAGAAAGGTCGACGCCGGCGAAGGGTCTTATCCTTCGGTTAATACTTGCGTGCACTACCTAAAGTTGCCGGACTACCCGACCGAAGAACTACTTAGGGAACGGCTTTTAGCGGCCACTAAAGAGAAGGGATTCCATTTGAACTAATTCACGATACCAAATGTAACTACCATACTTGTAATTAAAACGTATAAACCAGGAGGACGGTTGCTTTGTAAATGTTTTAATTATTAGGATTCAACTTAAAAAAAAAGGAGGGTGATGAATTAGGTTTTATTAATATCGTGTAGGTGAACCTTTTAAGAAATTTATGAGTAAATTTGGTGAGTTTTAGGAATTGAATTTGTCGAATTGATTTTGCAGACGGGAGTTTTTAGTTTTAT
This sequence comes from Cylas formicarius, assembly GCF_029955315.1. Lineage (NCBI taxonomy): Eukaryota > Metazoa > Arthropoda > Insecta > Coleoptera > Brentidae > Cylas > Cylas formicarius. The sequence goes on along the minus strand of NW_026844352.1, from coordinate 14,391,253 downwards.
TTTTTTGCGTAGTGATATTCTATTAAAATCACTTTACGTGACTAACCGGCACTTTACGAAAGGGTATCGCGTGGCATTAGAAACGAAACACTCCCTTTAGGTGATTTTCAAGTTGTGATTATTTTTGCAATATAACTTATATACTTTAAAAATGGCAGAGGAGTAGTAATATACGAGGTTTAGTTCTAATGTTGCTTTAATAGTACTTCCGCAAACCTATTACTACTTTGTAGAAAATAAAAGATGTATTGTATTTGATGTTAGTCAGAAGCATCAATAAAACTAATTTATCGTTGCAATTGTTTTATTTGGTTGGTAGGGGGTTGACGAGATTTTGCAACCAGTGGGGTGAAAAATATAAACATTTTAGAAAAAATTCAAAAACTTCCAGAATTTGGTTTTTTATAACTTAGACATGGCAATTGAAATAACGTTAAAAGCCGAACTTGCAATTTAAGACCCTTAAATTTACTTACAAAACAATGTCGGATAGCTTTTTTAAAAATATTTCCAACAAACTGGTCTATATCATACATTATCGAACATGTAAAATACAAAATATAACATTTTTTTCATTCCGTTCCGTAAAGTGTGATTTTCTTGTTGAAATTTCCCAGTAAACTGCAGAAGTTGCATGACCATGAATCGTTCTGAATTGCATGGAACAGAGATGCATCAAATTAGTTCTTATTTCAGACGAAACGTTGCAGCAACTTGCTAATTTTCGTAGTAGTTGTAGCTTGCTGCAAACTTCTCGTTTGCATTTTTTCAACGTTATTTGGATGTGATAATTACAGATAGTCCTGATAACAAGCACAGAGCATGGTCAAATTATTTTTCGGTTAGCAATATTTAGTAACTTGCGCAGTAGTTTTTTTTCCGTGATGACGTGATCGGCCATTTTGGTTGGCAACTGTCAATCTTTGGATCCAAACAAAACCATTTGTTCTATAAGTTTTTATAAGTATTTTATTATACTTTAAGTATAAGAATCAGTAGTCTTAACTCATTGTCTCACTTACAATTTTAATATTTCCAAAACAATAACCACTGACTGCGCACTCTGTTAAATAGTCTCCAATAATTAATGTCACACATGAAGTGAAACAATCCTATAAACTTATATGGTAAATTGGTTTGTTTCGATTCCAAGCTTCAACAGCTGACGTATAGATAACCCAGTCAGAAAAAAAAACAGAGAACCTGATTCTAGAGAAAGACTTAGATTAAAAACGGTAGAGAAAAAAATTAATGAAAAACGAAACGTCAGACGATGGTGGATAAATGAATTGTTGGACATTGCGTTACACACTTAGACCTATATTATAATAATCGATGCAATGCAGGTACCACAAAGATCATACAAATGATGCAGTGATGAAAAAATAAGATTCATGTTAGGAAAAGCAATATACCACTGAGTGAGAAATAAAGAGCTTAGAGAACAAACGTGACAAATAAAAAGAAAATTTTCGAATAAATACGAAGAACGGAATAATGAACGACGGTAGATTGCCAAAAATGGCATAGAACGAAATACCAGCGGAAGAAGGGACAGAGGAAGATCACAGAGATTACTAAGGATGCTAAAATAAACAAGCGATGGTTAAAAATCTAACATCAATAACGACATGTTAATTTTTACTTTAAACACCAAAAAATCAGTAAAAATTAATCGGGACACCAGTTTTTTTCATATTATTTGAGAGCATTAAGATCCAATGGATACTCGTAATTTTACACATAATTTTGGGAACATTTTTTCCAGAATACCAGGCTGCAACCAGCATTTTTATATTTGTCCCTCGACCATGAGATTAATTAAATTACATTTTATGTCATGTCAATAATAATGTGTATGTATAAGGGTTTCTTAAGTTTCCGACATTAGAAGATAAGATACAAGACACTTCTCCCAGCGATGTTCCCATCCCTCGATCCGTCCAAGTAGTACTCAGCGTTTTTCTCCGCAGGTGATTGAATCCTCATTTGAGCAGTTTTGAGATTTGGGAACAAAAATAAATCGCTTGGGGCTAGATTTGGCAAGTGGGCAAGCAGTTCAAACCGTAATTCGTGGATCTTTGCCACGACATGGTTGAGGTTTGAGACACCAGGATTTTTTTTGCACGTGTGCTCGTTTTTGCGCAATTTCTGTCCTCAGCTTGTCAAGTAATGATGCTCCTGTAAGTGTTTTACCTTTTTTAAGGTAATCGATTAATCCGAAAAAACGGTTTTTGCTGTGTTAGCAGTTCATATGAACTTTAGCAATGTTATCGTCGGTAGTTACAGGTTTTGGACGTCCCGAACGTTCGTCACCTCATAGCTCCTACGGTCACGTTTAAATTCAGCTGCCCAAAATTTTACCGTCGCAAATGACGCTGCAGAGTCCAACTCAACTTTAATTTGGCGTATTGCCTTTCAGAAACAAGTATTTTATAACAGTTCTATACTCATTTTTTGGCTTTTTACGAAAATACTCAAACGACTCTCAACCAAAAACCACGCATCCAAAATGGCTGAAACTTTGGTAACAGTCATAAGGTGCACAACTACAATAACTAATTTTTAATAAGTAGTGCCGCCATCTGTAGGGTGAGGTCGGAAACTTTTCAAATAACCCTGCGATATTTTTCTACATTTCTGATAAGCAACTAATTCAGAAGTGAAATTAGTAATCATTACTACCGCGAACAGCTTCAGAAAAAAATAAGTGAATTCTGGAACAATGTTTTTATGAGGATAAAAACTTATCGCAAGTTATATGCCCCAAACTGCAGACGAAGTCCAAAGCTCTATTTATTAGATTGTCACATTGTAAAATTGTTCTTAATTATTCCAGCCTTGATATCAGCTAGTCCGAATAAAACTTTATTTTTGCTTTCTGTATAAATAAATGTTCTTAAAAACGCTCTTCCGAATTTTAAACATTTAAGTGGCGCAGTCGGGACGCATTTTCTAAATGCAGTAGTGGTGGACAATTAAACAGACTCTTCTGGGAGTTTTTGTGAAATCGCCAATCGTGGAAAGTTCGAAACTTGGACATTCGCTACGTGGATTTTCAAATCCTTCAGTACACAGAACCAGCAGCAAGGGAAGCAGAGCGACAGTCTATGCAAAGGTACAACCCGCATGTGACGAGTTCGAAAGTTGAGCCGGAAAGGAGACGGAGAAATACGAAACCGTAAGTGCCAATTCCTTTTGCCCCTTCGATACCTCTGTATAAAGTCACTTAAAGGTATAGTTTAGGGCTCGCATTGCACGCGATTAGGTTAAGATAAAAAAGAAAATAAATCAAGTCAAATCAATTAATGAGCGATTTTGAAATCTCGAAAAAGGATTGAATCAAATTTTAAAGTTAGGGAACGAAAAACAAACAAGAGTCAAAACAAAGACCCAACAAGGAAGCTCAGGTAGGACGTGTAGTGCGGAACCTAGATTTAATTGGAATCTTTTTAAATCCAAAGTGGATAACATACAACCTTACGACGGAAATAGCGACACGCTAAACAAATTTATTGCCAAGTGCGAAAGATTAATAAATTCCCTACGTTAGTCTGGGAGATGCGGAACTAAATAGCGATTGTATCATAGACAAACTGGTAGGGAAAGCAGAATTTCTGGTAGGTAACCGATCAGAATTGACAGATCGGTTAACCATAAAAGATGCGCTCATTCAATGCTTTGCAGATAGGAGAAATTTAGATTGTCTAATTCAGAAATTCACTAAAACAAGACCGTTCAAAAACGAACATTTAGTCGATCTCGGTGGTAGGTTATAACTTTTAAAGAGTAGTGTAATACAGCGGATTAGGAATTCAGAAGATTTAGATCAAAATGAAAAACTGTTCCATGTAAATTATTACAACAAAATCGCGCTTAATACATTTAAAGCTGGGTGAACCGGGACCAAAAACAACATGCATTTACAACAACCAGAATCTTTGGAGGAAGTCATTGCTTACGTGTCTGAATTTGAAAATTTCGAAAACTTCTACGAGAATCTAAGCAAAACAAAACAATTCCAAAAGCCCAATTTTCCACAAAACAACTCAAAACAATTCCAAATACCCAACTTTTAACAAAACAAAACAATTCCAAACACCAACTCATCAACAATTCAACACGAAACGACATTTTCAGGCATTTCAACAATTCCAAAACCAGCCGAATCTAAGTAGATTTCAGCCTGGAATAAATCCCAACACAAATTTCATGCCAAACAATTTTAATAATTTTTTAAATCTAAATCAATTCCAAAAACCACAATTTCCATCTCAACCAATAAATATTTAACCGAGGCAAATACCTCTAAGAGGATTTCCAACATATCGGGAAGTTTTCGGACCCCTACGAAATGTCTTCAACAACCAACAACAACCAACCCCCGAATTTTATCGCGGAAGAATTATTTCACCAAGAATCCCATGAAAACTGTTATTATTCTGTTATGAGTATAATGATGCATTTTCTGCATTTAACATCGATTATCGAATAGAGTTCATATTATTTGATTTTCGTGACTTATTTGACGGAGTAATAGAATTAACATAAAAGCAGTAATCCGTACCCAACACATGAACTCGAAAGAAAAATCTATAATCACAAAATTGTGTCAAGAATTCTCGGATATTTTCTATAATCCAGGAGATAGTTGTCATTTACCTCGAAAATCAAGCATGAGATTATAGTCATATAGATATCCTTTCGTCGACAAAGAAGAAGTAAGACGACAAATAGGTGCAGCCCATGGTCAAGCCCTCCATGAATAGTACCGCAGAAATTAGACTCATCAGGAACCAAAAATGGAGAATAGTCGTAGACTATCGGAAGATTAATGAAAAACTATTTCTGATAGATATGCATTCCCGAACATAACATGATATTCTGGATAAATTGGGACGTGCACCGTATTTTTCTACACTGGACCTTGCCAGTGGGTTTCATCCGATGAAAGAGGACTCTATCGAAAAGACAGCTTTTAGCGTAGAGAACGAGCGTTTTGAATACAGAAGAGTGCCATTCGAACTTAAGAATGCACCATCGACCTTCCAACGTGTCATGGATGAAATTTTGAAAGACGTCCAAAATAAAGTATGCAATTCAAAGTGCGAATTTTTACGACGAGAAGTGCAATTCCTTGGACATATAATTACCCCAAATGGTATAAAACCAAATCAAACGAAGATTGAAGCAATTAAAAAATATCCTTTGCCGAAAACACAACTAGACATTAAATCATTCTTAGGTTTAATCGGGTATTATTGCAAATTCATAAAAAAATACGCAAAGATAACTAAACCAATGACACAATGCTTGAAAAAGGAAAGCAAAGTCAAACACACAAAAAAATTCATTGAATCTTTTAACACATTCAAAAATGTGCTAGCTTCGGAGCAGGTATTATCTTATCCGGACTTTACAAAGAAGTTTGAATTAACAACCGATGCATCAAAATATGCCATCTCAGGAATTTTATCCCAAGCCGGACAACCAATATGTTACGCATCGAGGAGGCTGAACCCGGCAGAGATAAACTACTCGACAATTGAAGAGGAACTCTTAGCAATTGTTTGGAGCAGTAAATATTATAGACAAAACTTCATTATTTACATGGATCACAACCTTCTACAGTGGCTAATGTCATTAAAAGAGCCAAATTCACGACTCATTAGATGGAGACTTAAACTCGAGGAGTATGAGTACGAAATTAAATAAAAAAAGGGAAAAACAATCAAACAGCGGACGCTTTATCACGATATCCAATAGATATGAACTCTATTGAAACTGACTTGGGAGATGCGGATGAAATTATAGGTGACTTTTTATTACATGATAACGACGAATTGCCGAATCTAGACAATTTAATGTTAGATGAAATTCTGTTTAAACCGGAAGAACAAAAAATTTAAATTTTATTGGACATTCAAATTAAACCCCCATTTAACCAACCGGAAAATGTAAAAGAAAATGATACAGTACATTCCAAAGCGGAAAATCCAATTTTCGAAATTCGAATTCGAAATTTTACACCACAAAATAGTAATTCAAACTCCCCCGTGGAGAGATTTTATTAAAGTATTATTGAAAGTTATAGATATCTTAAAGAAGAAAACAAGGATATAACTACAGATCAACTCATAAAGAAAGCAGTAATAGGATACAACAACTCTACACACACAGTGACGAAATTTACACCTTTTGAAGTAATAAACGGTCATTTAAATCCTCAAAACCCATTTGATCTAAATGATAACGCGATCATTTCTCCCTATGTTCAATCATATAAAGAAAAAACTTAAGTAAATTGTAACAACAAATAAAAGAATTAAATGAAAAAACTAAAGAGAAACGAAAATCGTGAAGAACCACCAGATTTTAATGATCAAAAATATGCTCTTATTAAAACAAAATTTAGAAGCAAAGAACTTCCTAAATTTAAAAAGATACTGTTAATAACGGAAAATAAATTACTAACACCCAAGACAAGCAAGCTATCATAAAAGTATGCAAGGAAGTCAAATGCTAATAAAAATCTATTCTTTCAGGAAACCAATGAAGATCAAAATGTTGACTCTTCTACTCGTAGCAATTCCAACCGAACGAATAATAACACACATTTATCTATTATGTAGATTTAAGTCAAATAACTAATCACATAGAAAGCATTTAAAATAATTAAAGATAAGTTTCACTGATTTAAAAATATTGCAAAATGTCGTATTAATGACGATAAATTCTTTACAAGACAATCTTAGTTTAACGGGATCATTACGCAATTAAACTTAGATTGCCAAAATATTATAATGTTTCTAGATAACTTAAAAGACGCTATTATATTTGCAAAAGTTAATGCGCTTCATAATAGTATTTTACCGATTTCGGAGTTGAATAAAATGGTTAACTATCTAGCATCAATTTATAAATAAAATCAAATTCCACAATTTAAAAGTATTTTATCTTCTTATCAAATTTAGGGAACTCAGGTAAATTTTGTTGACTTGAAAGTGATCTTTGCAGTCCATGTACTAATTTTAAGGTCCGAAATATTTTCTTTTTACCATATTTTCCCAATAATCCAAAATCAATCAATTTTTATACCCCAATACCCTTATATGGCACAAGCGGAGAAGAAGAGACAATTCACCGTAGAAACATGTCCCATAATCGAAGAAATCTTATTTGACGACATCGGAATGGAAAACTACCCCATTACGAAAATGAACCTGTCAGAAGCAATTATAGAACAAATCACTCAAAATTTAGTTCTTGTTCTGCCACAGAAGCCTGAAAAACTGCTAATCAAGTGTAACACGGATCGACATATGCAAATCGAAGTACCAGTACTGATTAAGATACCAGTAAACTGCCAAATAGAAATTAATGAAGAAAAATTCTTCAACGATGTAAAAATCCAGTTCGGAAAACCGATACTTTTACCAAAAATCCAATTGACGGAAATGAACGCAATGAAAGTCCTGGATACTCCCAGTCTTTCAAAAATAAATATTGGCGAGATATACCAGCTAATAGACTTAGCAGAAAAAATAACTTCCATGGAACCAGTGAAAGAAGAAACAAACACGTTCGAAATAATTGTTATTGTTTTTGGAATAATCATGGTTGTAATTTTAGATTTCGTCATTAAGAAGCTCTTCTTCGAAAAGGTGCGACATTTGAAGAAAAACGCATCCAAAGAGAAAACCTGCCAAGAAGAAAATTTTGAAGCCTTTTCGAAAAAACGCTCCTTTATTTTCGAAAGTTAAGGAGGGAGAAGTTATATGCTCCAAACTGCAAACGAAGCCCAAAGCTAAGCGAAGAGAACGCCTCGCTGACACCGCATCAAAAGCCCTATTTATTCGATTATCCCATTGTAAAATTGGTCTTAATTATTCCAGTCTTTGTATCGGCTACTCCCAATAAAACTATATTTTGCTTTCTGTATAAGCAAATGTTTTTAAAAACGTTCGCCCGAATTTAAAAAAAATATTTAAGTCGCATATATTACATAAACGGCAAATCAATACATTTTTTTCCGTTACCGGTGTAGAGAAAACCGTGTTTCGGTGTTTTCGAAAAGTGGTAAAATATCATTCCGGGCCAATACATTGACCTAATAATAACGCCAGTTTCGTCTTTTGTCGGCTGGATAGTCCAACAATTCGTTGGAACGTCCATGTCGATGGTGTCTGCAAATTTAACAATAACAGTTGGAACTCAACGGCTATATTTACGTACCCAAAAAGTCTATAGCATAGTTATAATCTTTTCGAGCGAACAAATTGTTTTTTAATTTTTGAGTTGCCGGTCGGAAATGTTGATACGAAGCCAAGTCTGTGGCCTCTAAGGGACTCAACCCTTCGAACGACCGATTTTCCACAATAACGCCATCTGAGCGTTTAAATAACGCTCCGCGTGGGACAACGGCTACCTCTTTAGTTATTAGATGAACCGTCGCTGATAATCTGTCTTCTTCCTTCAGTCTTTTTATCAATGGGGGTTTGTTTGACCTGGCGTCCATGATTTGCTCCTCTTCCATCTTAATTTCCGTAACTAATGCGGCATTTCCTGTATATTAAATACCTTTTTTTTCTTTTTCTCTTACAAAAAAATATTTTCCTTTACTTGAGTTAGTTACCTTGGAAATTGGTCTTGCATAAAGGAGTTAACTCCAATCCAATGTTATTTGGTTGCGGCAACAATCCCCAATTAATGCAGTCCTTGCTATAATAATAGGTTCTTTTCAAGAGTATATCCTTGGAGTAACCATACGCTATATAGTAATCATCTTCTGTTCCTAAAATTTTGCCCCAGTAGAATATATTTTGGAAGTGATTTTCAGTTTGCAATATTAGCAAGCTGTTATGAAGCATTAACGATTCCGCTGTTGATATAATATGACCAAATGTGCCAATTAATTGTAGAATGTCCAACACGGAGTCTATGTTCATTTTATCTTCGCAAAACATTACGTGTCACACTGACATTTATGTCATTCATATTATGTATTTATGAAAATTATTGGTACGGTAAGAGCTTCGCTGTTCATTGTTGCGATGTATTGAGTACTGAAACCATACGAGTATTGTAATGAGCCTTACCACACGTTTGATATTCAATATAATCTAAGCAAAATAGTCGCGAACACGACAAATAGAGGAAAATGACATTTTGGTACTAAACTCCTAGTTGAAACAGAAACACAGATCAAAAAACCACTTCCAAAGGTGATCCCACGGCGCGTTTCAGCCTTTTGAATGTAAACAGTAACTTTCTATATTCTACATAGAATTGTTTTATAATGGCTTGGCGTATCTTCCACACAACGCTTACTGGAAAATAATTATATTATAAATAAAAATTACATATTAGAGTTGTTTATCATTCAGTTTACAGAAAACCTACACACACAGACCGATACCTTGTTTAAAAACCTCGAATTAAAACACCTTATATCTGCTCTTTTCTCACATGAGAGATATTAAGAGCTGCATCGGAGAAAAAATCGTATTACCATGTTATTACAGAAAATTCTTATTAAACTTTCAATCATATTATTAATGTAATTAGAATCAATTTAATTAGTACAAGTAGTTTCATTGAATTTAATAGCATGTAATATAATGCAAGTGTTATGCACCAAACTACTTAATTGATTTTCAATCATTTGTTAAAGTAATTATAATTAATTTAATTAGGTACAGGTAGTTTTATTGAATTTTTTAGAGCAGAAACCTTTTATATGTGAAAGCACTATATCTGTAACTCTAGCACGTACTATAATGCAAGATTTATTCACCAAAATACTTAATTATTACCAATTGTGAGTTGTTCCTTCATTTCTTTTTTTTCTTCTTATTTTTCTTTTCTTTACCTTTCGTTATTCCACAAGTTTTGCTGCAACAGTTTTTTCAAATAATGTTTGTTATTATAAAAGAAAAACTTCGTTCCCGATTTGATTACAGACGAAACACAAATAATAAATAGAAGGGTAAATTTTAAAGTATAGCCTGCGACGATTTCTTATGTCCCTTAAAAGCCGCGACAAGTGAATATTTAATCATTATCAACCCTTTTGATTACAAGGCGGGATTCTGTACATTTTATGCATCTACCTTATTATTATGATAATAACTCTTTGCGCAAAAGCAACGTAGACGAGGAAACAGGCCATCTCATTCGAGAAATAGTATCCCTATTAAACGCGTTCAAAGTTTGCTACTTTCAATTTTTCATATTTTTCGGTAAGTTTTAGTATCTAACGTTTTAATCTTCCTGCTATGCCAACAGGCACATATTACTTTCTACACAATTATACCGGAGAAAATTTACCGAAGCTAACCAATACAATTTGGAGTAATATAAATAACAAATATTTTTTAATTGCAGTAGCAATTAAGATTTCAAACAAGAGTACTAAATACTCTACTGCTAACATCATTTAACGGAACAAGATTAAAACAGAACCATCTAAAATGAACGTCTAAAATATGGAAGAAATTTATTCATTCAGTCATTTTGAAAAAATTGTAAATTCGGGCTCCAGTAATTTTATTATTTAAAATCCCTCATCACACATTTATTTTTTGCGGATGTTGTGTACAATTTTGTTTATTTACCGAACCATTTAATTAAATCACTAAACAGTATGCGTTGTTTCTATAAATTTTCTCAGGATTTTACTCGCTGTGGATCTCACTAGATATTTTGCGTTAAACAAATTCCAAACCTCCTCTTAAGTTCTTGTCTTGTCTTCATATTCAATAAAAATTACAATTCCCGGGTTTTATTTAGATACGCCATATTCACTTTCTTTACTGACAGAAATATTAGGTATATAACTATTTAAGAACTTTACTGGTATTCATAAAAACTAAGGGATTGGTATATAATTACTCTACATGAATCGTGCGTGAAATCTGACAGAGAATTTAGAAACGGATTATAAAAAAGGTGCTCTATTAAAAAAAAGAACTTAGTAGCGACATCTACTTTTTGACCCACCCGGTATAATTTCTGTTTACTACTAAAAATACTCGAGAAAAAATTATGATGGAGGTGCGCCAGCATTATTCTTCAAATCCAAACCTAATGTTATAACATAATATGATAGTAATAATAACAATAGAACAATAACAAAAACCTTTTATATATTTATGGTAATAATTAAATTACGGCATTCTTTATTCAATAATTTGCTTTTTAATTTTATCATCAGGTTTCGATTTTAGGCTTTGTGACCTACGCTACAGATATGATTTTGGCAAATAATGTCCATGGTTGCTAAAGGCAAAATTATCAAGAGCTGCATTCCCTGTATTTATGAAATATACTTGTTTTTTAGATAATTTTGAAAACATGGTTACACAGGATATATATATATATATATATATATATATATATATATATATATATATATATATATATATATATATATATATATATATATAGTCGATCAGGATTTTAGTGTTGGTGATTTTAATAATAATTTTTAAAATAATGATAATACATAGGTAAAAACTGCAAGACATTTATGAAGTGTGTAGGACTATAAACGCACCAACTAAAACTAGTAAGCTCACTGCAACCTTACTGGATCTGGATCTTACTTCTCATTCGGTCATAGGGACTGAGATGTTTTAACAGTTCCCCATATAAGTGACCTCGTGTTTTGTTCAATTTGAACAAATCAATCTGGTCCCATTTTGAAGACATCAAGAGAATTAAAAAAATTTGATTCATTCTAATAAATTAGATATTCACGCCCCACTCAAACCCTATAAGATAGCGTGCATCATGGCATACGATACAATTATTCACACGGTAGATATTAGAAGCAAGTCAAGATCTAAATTTAAAAGAGAGAAATATTGTAATTGAAACCAAAGGAAAGTAAAGAATATTGCAAGAGAGAAAAAAGGGATTTACTTCAAATATATGTAATGTTAGGATATAAAAAGTCATTTTGTAAAATTGGTTTCCGACAATTTCATATTATAGTAATAGAGAAAATAGTTGAATCACACGTACTTTTTATTTTACCGCTGTAACTGATACTATTATTGCATATTAACTATTATCTATTCCCCGTATGTTGCCTTATATCGCGCTTGTTATAAATTATTTCTTTAAAATATTGGTAAAGGTATGACAAAACTCCGAAAATGATGGAAAAATAGAGCAATAGGTCAAGAAAAATAAAACATCAGTATGTAACTTTTTAATTTTGCATTATTATTATTGTTATTATTATTATCATTATTATTATTATTATTATTATTATTATTATTATTATTATTATTTTATTTTTTTATAAACTATAACCTATTAATATAATAAGTGACAAAAAATTGATATTTTATATTTTTCTGAACATTGCCTTGACAGTTACTGTATAAGTATAGTCAAAATTGAAAATTATAATTTTGTTAATCATTTTTGTAGAGTACTGGTAAACATGTTGGAGCTTTAATTTTTACAAACTCGTTAGTTAAGACCAAACTTCTTTGCTTAAATAAATTCTCCGCAGAACATCCTGCTGAGTTTTGTGGATCTGAGATGCTTAATTCGCTTAATGCTTAATATTTTAGTGACGGCTTATAGATCTTCATCATCAGACAGTCTAGCTCTTGTTAGAGAAAGGCTTTTGGACTTGATTGATTTCCTCTACTCTAGGTATAAGAATTTAGTTTTTAGAGGGGACTTTAACATTGATTTCAGGCATAATTCTAAGGAGATATGCGACTTACGTAACATTTTAACCCGTATTACAACCTGCTTACAAATATAGCTACAGATCTATTTTCCTCGGGAGTTCACAACACTAACATGTCGGACAATTTTTTATTATATTTTCAGTTCAAGTAAAATATTACTAGAAAACGTGATACTAAATCTGTGCGAATTATAAATAAAGCAGGGCTTAAGCGCCTTAGTGAGAAAATAGGAGCAACAAATTGGAAATATGTCCATGATGAGCAACTTAGTAGCGATGAAATTTCGGAGAGGTTCTCGCAGACTTTCCATTGAAGAATATTTCTAGCAACAAAACCGGGGTCGTGTGGTACAACGACTCATTAAAAGAAATGAAAAGAAAAATGCTTCAAGCTGCAACAAAAATATAGAACCAGCAAATGCGATGTAGACGCGACCAACTATAAAATGGAAGGCAAAAACTACAGAACCATGATAACTAAAACTAAAAAAGTTAAGTACGATCATTGGATACTAGAATCGAACAGCAAATCTAAATGCGGTTGGGTTATTGTAAATCGCGAGATTAATAACAAGAAAAAATACAAACAGATGCATACAATATCTTCTGATGAGTATAACGAATATTTTGTTGAAATTGCAGAAAAACTTATAAATTCAACAAGCAAAATCCTATTCCTTTCTTTTCTTTTTCCTTGTCAGATATCACTGAATTTGATATAAAATCAGCAATTTTAAATATGAGTAATTCCAATTATCTTGACTATTATAGCATGAACAGCAAAATGTTAAAAGTCACTCTTGAGCGTATATTAACCCCAATCACTGTACTAATAAACAAGTGCTTGGAAGAGGGAAATGGACCCAAGTCGCTAAAGATTGCTAATATTATCCCTATTTTGAATTATATATTTTTGAATTAACGGTTAAAGCAAAACTTGTGTCGTATTTTGAACATAAACATCTAATAGTCAGTGTGGCTGTCGTAAGAAGAAATCGACTATAAAAGCTCTGCTTCACATAATCGCGGGTGCTCCATTTTAGGACCAGTTCTGTTCATTGTGTACATAAATGGCTTTCCCACTGCTGTCCCAAATTGACATTCTGTCCTTTTTGCATATGATACATCTATATCTAACGACTTACTGACAGGAATGCGCTACGCTGCCATGAGAAAGATAACCTGGCTAGGGTTGGTGAATAGTTTTCAGCGAATGCCTCAAAATTAAATGAAACCAAGACTCGAAATATTATTTGTACATCCGAAAAATGGGCTTCTTGGGGTCATTTATATACTCAATTTTTTGTGATAAGGCAACTTAGAAAGTGTTTTACCGATAATGTATTGAAAGCTGTTTACTATACTGTTGTCCACAGTCGAATTAATTATGATATTTTGCGACTTACTCATACAAAGTATAGCAGCAGTAAGACTAATTGCCAATGTTTCAATTTGTGAACATGCTAGGCCGTTTTAAAAAAAAATGAATTCTCATATTGCCTGGTCTATATATTACCAAAAACACTAATTGATATCCATTTAAAAGATTGCCCAACCCGACGCTTATGATACGAGGGGAGCGTCAAATTTTATATTACCAAGTTTAAGGATCAGAATGACCCAAAACCAATAAAATGGATTTGAGTCTTTATAATCTATTTAAAAATAAGTACAACAGTGACTTTCCATGTACTACCATGCATATAAAATCTAACAAAAACTATTCTATACCAGTCAATCGTTTAAAGACCGTGTTAGAGAGCGTATCGAAGTCGGTCGAGCAACAAATAAAGTGAAACTCAATTAAACACTTCTTTTTTGTTTTGCAGTTTAGTTCTTATACTGTTTAAATTGTTTTTCCAAAGTTGCGCAGTTCGTAATTTTATTTTTGTTTAAATTTCGGATTTTATAAATTATTTCCACATTACATTTTGATATATTATATTGACACACTATTTGGAGACCCTGTATAACCGATGTCTTTTAGACTACTCCAAACCTTTTGATACTCTTGGTCACGAAATTTTTATTTAAATGTTAAATTTTAGTGTTATTTTCGGAAAACGCAATTAATCTTTTAGCCTTATACCTACAGCATCGGTCTCAAGCAGTAACATGAAATGGTTTAATTACTTCATTCATAAATGTTAATAAAGGTATACCCCAGGGGTCCATCTTAGGCCCTCTTTTTATCATTTTATATGGTTCTTATTTTACAAAAATTCTGTTGTCGTGTTCTTATAATTATTATGCAGAGAAGGCACAAATTTACCTTTCTTTTATCCCGGTGCAGCTAAGCAAGCTAAATTTTTTAACTCTCATTAAATTAACATTATACTAACCTTTAGTAGACTGTATTTCGCCTTTTTGTCAAAATGTGAACTTGTTATTGTTAATGTGTTTATATATTCAAATATTTATTATTATTTTATTATTATTATTATTATTATTATTAACATAATTAACAAACTACTTTTTTGCAATCGTATGTTTCGAAGAACTGTGCCTTAATTAAGGATGGATTCTATAAGACAAAAGTAACAGCTGCTTAAGAGTTTTGTGTCTTAATTTCCTTATTTTACTTATATTGGCGCCTTCCACGAAAATGTTCCGTCTAAATGAACTCCTAAGTATTGTAACTGAATACATCGATATTTTATTACAGTTGCAGCAAACTTGTCAGCGTTAAGATTCGGTTTGCCAAGTGCCTTAAAGATACGAAGCTTTCCAAAGGGTTTATAAGCCAGTCATCATGTGTGCAAAACGAACCTACTTCGGCTACATGAGACTATTAATGATGGCAGTGGGTATTTGGAGGCTACACAATCAACAATCTTCTGCAGTTACGAGAGTACTTTATCAAGTATATTCTGTTCTTTTCCATTTGATTTATTCTTCGGCGATGATATCGCTAGGTGTGGATTTACCGGGGTTATTAGCAACAGACCGACTCGCAGGTGGTGTGCACGTAGTTACAAAAATGATTTTGATGACGAAATTTGATGTTTGTAGCAATGGACAACATCGGGAAATTTATAATCGGAGGGGTAACGATTTTGAAAATGTTTATGTGCCAGTCAAATGATGTGGTGAACTTGCTCCGACTCGCTCTAAACCAAGACGCCGAGATTTCGACCCACATTGATCCCGAAATTGTAAAAATATACAACTGGCATATCGTCTGCGATAACAAGTTTATATCGCTACTTGTGATTTCAGCCACCCTAATGGGAACTTGTATCACGATCCTCGGTAAGCATGGGACGATTTGGCATTTGCATAAAATCCAAATTGTTTTCAAACCAATCGAAAAATCAGTCTGAATATTTTTGTTTGTTAAATTATAGATCTCACTCTAAGCACTATAAGGATATCAATTGGGGTTTACATAGTCGTTAAGTAAAAGAGAATAATATAATATTGACAATAATAGACTTTTATTAAGTAATAAATACATAAACAAATAGCGGCTTTATTAAAGACAACGACAAAGAAAAAAAAGCATTAACATATTTATAGCGTACAATTTTTGCTAAAATATAATTCTTTTGAGCTGTTGCTATCCACAGAAAAAAGTTTTAAAATGATTTTTAAAAATCAGTATATCAGAAAGCATGTTAGAAAACAGTCAAACAACAACAGCAGTTTTTGTATTTGTGTAAATTAAATTAAATTCAGTTAACATGCAAAGGCCAAACACAGAGTTTTTTCACTAAACCCAAAACTACAAGTTTTGATATAAATTCCTATGTCATATAAATCAGAAATCAAATAACTACAGTACACAGTAGTTTGATTGCATTTAATAACCCAAAACCTGTGAAACCTGTGTATGAAAATTTTTCAAAGAAACTTCCACAGGCTACTGTAATACTTTTTACAAAAGTTCTGGATTGCTTCGGCGTCGGTTTTTGCTGAGTCGAATTTGCTGACGTTTCACCAATCATCCTGTTGAGTTCTTTAGAGCTTGACTGAAACTGGCTCGCATAGAATCCCTCTTTCCCAAAGTTCCTATTCCTGAAACTCTCAACATCATCTCAGATATATTAAAGTCCGAGAATCTGGAATCAAGCCTTCTCACCTTAATTGAAAAATGCTTGTCTGGAACATATTTTTCTTATAGTTTTGAACAAACGTCGGGGAAACATCCATGGGCTCTCCACTATCAGCAGCCATCGCAAAATATTTATGGAAGCCTTTGAGAAGGAAGCTTTCGATACCTTTCATCTAAAACCAAAATTTTGGAAACACTAAGTCCATGATACTTTGGTTATTTGGCCTCATAGTCAAGAAACCCTAGATTTTCTTGGACGTTGAGTTGGAAACTAATAATAACCTTCCATTCATAGATATTCTTATCAATAGAAAATGAGACCTAACACTGGGTCATTGTGTTTACAAAAAACCTACGCACACAGACCGATACCTTAATGCATGGTCACATCACTATTCGGCCCAAAAATCATATATACATTGTTTACGGAGCCATAAAACTATTTCGGCCTGAGTCACTGAACTCTTTTTTCCAATAATTTCCACATTAAAGATATTAAGCGTTCCATCAAAAAATTCACTTCACCAAAACCTTCCAATAGCAATGAGGCCGAAAGCAATCCGACACTTGCCACTGTCGTCCTTCCTTACATTCAAAACACCACTGACCACATATCAAAATTTCTAATGAAGTATAACGCCAAAACCAGATTTACCACTTGTCCAAAAAGCTCTCAACATCTTCGGTCCGTCATAAACAAAATTCTATTTGAGATGCCAGGAGTTTACAGCATTCCATGCATATGCGGCAAAGAATACACTGGGAAGATCCGACGAAAAATATCAACTAGGCTCAAAGAACATGAAAGAACCTTACGACTAAGACAAATAAACTCATCAGCTGTTGCCGAACACACTCACGAAACTGGACATAAATTTTTTTTCGATAAAAGTAAAATTCTTGCACGTAACCAATTGTTCTACCAACGAAAAATCCGAGAATCTATAGAAATCTATAAACAACTTAACAATATTAACCGTGATTCGGGTCTCTACGTGTCACCAATTTGGGAATCAGTCATCCGAGACGGTGTTTATGCCCCTCATTTAGGTCCGCTGCAAACTCTGAAGAAGGCAATAGGATGATTGGCGAAACGTCAGAAAGTTCGACTCAGCAAAAACCGACGCAGGAGGAATCCAGAAGTTTTGTAAAACGATTTATGCAAATATTATGCTCCAAAAAACTTAATTCTTACCAATTTGAAGACGGGCATAAGACACAAGAAAATTGGAATACTTTGTAATTTTTAAAAGACGCCTTATTGATCTCCCAAGAGCGGTATTTAAAAAAATTATGACTCATCAAATTTCAATAATCTTTATGGATAATTAAGGCAGAGTTTTTGGTAAAATATACTTACACATGCGATACGTGAGTTGAAAGGTATGCCGCGTATCCCAAAAGTTGATATGCTTGTGGGATAAATTTGCGTGTTTTTATAATAAAACAATTTCTGTTTTCCTTCTTTTTTCATTAGAAGACCGTAAAATTTGAATTTATAGCTAATTCAGTTAATATACTGAATATATACAATTATGTTTCTGAATTAAATAAGTACAATAAATTTTTTTTATTGGACTATAGTTTTTCATTTATCTGATTTATTTAACGGAAAAAATACCAGGAATCAAAACGTTGTCCATTGTTGGCAAGTTGTACTTTCTCTCTCACTCTCTCTCTCTCTCTCTCTCTCTCTCTCTCTCTCTCTCTCTCTCTCTCTCTCTCTCTCTCTCATGTACCTCTTTTTACATAACAGTTTAAATACGTATATGCCTTACAACCACAACAACAGAATGACAAAAACTGAAACATAAATATTTGGTTATTTCTACACAATTAAAACGCAGAAAGCCAACAGCAAGATTGGTCAAACATTTAAGGCCAAATAAAAATCTCATTATGTTCAGCCATATATAATATTAATATTTAATATTCTAAAATCTAAAAAATCCTGATTCGTTTTTGATGTCACACGAGATAATGCCAATTGAAACAAAAACTGTTATTAATAATTTTTACCTAATTATTTGCTACAATGACCAAAAATATCGAAGCCAAACCCGGGTCGTTCGATAAAAAAGGAATTTTGAAATGAATTCTAAATAATAATAAATAATTATTCGTTGGTTCACTATGTAGGCCCCGCGCATACTTAACCGAGGTTTTATTACTCTTCTCCTTTCTGAAATAGACTATAATTCGTCAGTCCAATTACAAAAATCTTCAAAAATTTATTATGGAGGCTTTCTTTAATTTATTAGCACTCTGTACAGGTACTATTTACAAATCTTCTGGATTCCTCCGGCGTCGGTCGTTAATGAATCCGACTTGATGACGGTTCGCCAATCATCATAAAATATCCCATCATATTATAAGCTCATTTGCTTACAAAATTCTTCGTAAATCTAGTTTAGAAATAAATATAATCAATAAGACTCTTCTGTCCCTACATCTTGAAATTATATTTATCTTTTCCTCATCCGAATTTGATACACGTTCAAATGGCAAAGCTACGTTTATTTTCTACACATAATCTCATTTAAAAATAAGTAATCTTAACACAAGTGAAACTATAAAACTCTTGATGTAAAAAACCAGTTCTTGCAAAAAGTTTCAACTTCGTCCTTGCTGCACGTGTTACCACAATCATTTCAAATGTTGGGTCTATCCTAAACAAAGTGCTTATGTTCAAAGCCTTAATGCATAATTCTACAATTTCCAAAAAATCTAATCCCGACATAGTAATTTTAAAAGCAGATAAAGGAAATGCTACGATGGGCATGAACAAATGGATTCTATAGTTAAATTAGAAAAGATCCTATGGATCGCAACCTTAAATCTGCTATTAAAGAAAGCTTCTTCTTTATTAGAATCCGTAAAAAATCTGTTGCTCTTCTAGATTCCAAAATTCCTCCTTTCTGGGGATGCCTCAGGATTCACAAGGCACCTATTGTTAATACCATTGGTTCTCCAATATATTCTCTAGCAAAATATCTAGCTAGTATGTTAAACCACTTTATAAGGAAAATTGATCGTTTCGTACTTTGTAATGCAATTTTCCTTTCAAAAACTTACTCTTCCGGAAAATAAACGTCAGCAACTTTATATACGTTTATTTATACTAAATATAAATTAAATAAATTAAAGTAAGCATGTAAGCGAACTCCTAAAAACCATATTCAATGTCGTTCCGACTGTTTCGAGGTGATTGAGCAATACATTATTTTGAAGCTTTCCAAGTGGCCCTTTATTGGTTTAATTCAATATCTGGGACCACGTGAGATTGAGATTGCGAAATAAATAAAATAACCTTTTGGGTATTTCATAATTGGGGGTAGTTTTATATATTCTGGACAGTTTCAAGGTGGTTGAGTAATACATCATTTTGAAGCTCTCCTAAGTGGTCTAATCCAATATCTGGGACAACGTCATATTTTTTGAGATTGCGAAATAAATAAAACGAATATTTGGGTATTTCATTATTGGGGGTAGTTTTACATCTTCCGGACCGTTTCGAGCTGGTTGAGTAATACATCATTTTGAAGCTCTTCCAAGTGGCTTTTTAATGGTCTCATTCAATATCTGAGACAACGTCAGATTTATTGAATTTGCAAAATAAATATAACGAACTTTTGGGTATTACATAATTGGGGGTAGTTTTTTATATTCCTGACGGTTTCAAGGTGGTTGAGTAATAAATCATTTTTAAGCTCTCATAAGTGGTTTTTCAATGACTTAGTTGAATATCAGGGATAACGTCAAATTTTTTTGAGATTGCGAACTAAATATAACGAATTTTTGGATATCTCATTATTGGGAGTACGTTTATGTCTTACCGACGGTTTCTAGGTGGATGAGCAATACACCGTTTTGAAGCTCTACTAAGTGGCTTTTGAATGGTCTGGTTGAATCTCTCGGACAAAGTTTCATTCTTTCGAGATTGCGAAATAGTAATTAAATTAATTAATTTTTTGGGTTGATAGGCGAAGCGAAAAGGAGTTTCCGTATAGCAACATTGGATATGGTTTTTGGGAGTTCCCTTACAATATTTCCGTGCTTACTTTCCCGGCATTTCCACAGGAATACGTTTTTTTTTTATTTAAGGTAAATAACGAACTGGTCCACTGTAAAATTCGTAAATCGGAATTCAAATCCAAATCTAACTTCAGCCACATCTTGTCGACCGTACTTCAATCTAGTCGATTACCGTCTAACTTTCCCGCACCACCGGTTCGTTACCAGGGCTCACGAAGTCGCTCTTTACTTTCTCAGCAGTGACCGATTCGTTTAAGGTTTGAGAAAGAGACAAATATCTGTTTCAATTCTTACTCGCAATCGTTGTATTTAAAGTTATGAAATATTCTTTACCAGCGTACCTGAAAAATTTTTTAGTGTTTCGGTATGAAATTTACAATGCTTCTCTAAGGACGAAAAACATTCTGGATATGCTCCAGCAAAGTTCTTGTTTGTTTAATATACCAGGCTTTTAGAGGATTCCATGCATATACAGCAACTAATATCGACGTAGCAGGAGGAATCCAGAAGATTTGTAAATTTCATTGAAAAGTTAACTATTTCCTCTGCGTTTTTGTATTATCACAAAACTCCCGTTGTAGGTGACATCAATTGCTTCATGTTAAAGAGAATCCCGCAAAATAACGTGACCGAAAAACCGCTACTTTTGCATTATTGGTATCCTTTTGACCGAAATAAATATTACTCCGCTGTTATCATCGATCAAAATATTCGCCCGACTTTGGCCTGCTTATGTATCGGCGTGGTGAGCGCGTTTGCCAATTGCGTCATATT
Source organism: Cylas formicarius (assembly GCF_029955315.1). NCBI lineage: Eukaryota > Metazoa > Arthropoda > Insecta > Coleoptera > Brentidae > Cylas > Cylas formicarius. The sequence continues at coordinate 14,369,678 of NW_026844352.1, read as the reverse complement.
TTTTTTGAGGACGCAGCTGAAGGTTCTACAATACAATTTCAGAAATTTCGACAAATATGTCGATAAAGATGACGTAGAACGGCTTCTAAAAGTGCTTTGCGCCCAACACCAACAATTAATAAAGTAAGTGTTATTATCATTGCAACGTTTTAATTTTATCTTTAAACTCAAAAGCCAAATCCATTGGCATGAATATTACAGTGAATGTGATAGTAAATATAATAGTACTTCAGTTGTTTTTAATTCTTTAAATGTCAATCCCAATGTGGATCTTTATCAAAAATCGAAAATACATACAAATATTATAAACTGGTATATACCTAATTATGCACCAATCTAGAGTGCGCAAAGTGTCATTTTACCACGTTAGTTTCATTTAGGGATCTGTAATGCGCCGCTGGAATTATAAAACTCTAGCTCGATACGTGGGAAGAAGAGACAGTCAGCTTTCGGATTTTTGAAATCTAATATGAATATTACTATATTACTATTTAACTACAAAGCATTTTTTCCATGTTTTATCATTTTTTCATATATATATATATATATATATATATATATATATATATATATATATATATATATATGTGATGACACTATATTCGAACACTCGAAGTGTTTTCGGAGCGCGAGCATTGAAGATGCCAAGTGAGATTTTGGCGAAACGTCTGCGGGATTCCAGTCGGATGCAGGATTTGCAGGATTCCAGTCGGATGCAGGATTCCAGTCGGAGTTCAACGAGCGAACGGAGGATATCCCGGAATATAGTGTCATCACATTTTTCCATCCGTGAATCAATACGTGAGAATATATATATATATATATATATATATATATATATATATATATATATATATATATATATATATATATATATATATATATATATATATATATATATATATATATATATATATATATATATATATATATATATATATATATATATATATATATATGATGACACTATATTCCGGGATATCATCCGTTCGCTCGTTGAACTCCGACTGGAATCCTGCAGACGTTTCGCCAAAATCTCACTTGGCATCTTCAATGCTCGCGCTCCGAAAACACTTCGAACACACAGTGTTCGAAGTGTGTAGTGTCATCATATATATATATATATATATATATATATATATATATATATATATATATATATATATATATATATATATATATATATATATATATATATATATATATATATATATATATATATATATTATGGTCCGTTACGTAAAACAAAAGAAGAAAGTTTCTAATTCATAATAAATTTATTTAACGTTTCGACCGGTGTATTCGGTCTTTTTCAAAAATATCTAAAGAATTGACAGGGTTTTATACAAGGCAACGACAGCGAGAACAATAAAACTTACCCTAATTTTAAAATAGATGTAGAAGTAAGAAGATTTAGATACAACACACGACGGCACGATTTAGAATTGTAGAAATAAAACTGTAGATATAAAATTGTAAAACAGAAATATAAACGGTGTAAACATTGACAATAACAATTTGCATACGCGTGTCTGCGAATCTATTGTGCGGACTGAGATATCAATTGACATGCGAAGCAGAACTACGAAAGTACGTTTTTTTTTCCGGCGATGTTATTTATTTACTTTATTTTTTATTTTACATTTAATTTTATACCAGCTACCCTTATTTATTCAGTTTTTAGATCATTTGTCCGTTTTAAAGTTTATGGATTTTTGTTTTTTTTGAATTTCTATCGATTCGTAGATTCTCGTTTTTTAGTATTAGGCTCTGTTTTCAGTATCTTTACATTTTGAAAATCGAATGAATGTTTAGTTTCGCTACAGTGTGTATGAATAGCTGTTTTGTTGGTTTTGTCAAATTTGTGCCCATTCATTCTATTTTTGAGATACTGACTCGTTTGTCCAATGTACACACTATCGCAACCCGAACATGGAATTTCATAAACTGTCCAATGTACACACACACACATGGTTTCGGATAGGCCTGCAATGTATGGTAACGGTATATATTTTGTTTAATTGTTTTGAAATTTGCGGTTATGAGTCTTGTAGGTTCTCGCGGAAGCGCACCATTACCCGATGAATCATTTCTTGGGGAATTGAGGAAATTCCTTGTCTTATGGTTGCCTTTAATTCTTCCAAACTTCAAACTGATTACGAAAAGCGCGCTGCGTCGCTATTACAGATTCGCCATTTCTAATAAACTCCTCGACAACGAAAGCACGATGCACTCTACTCCAAGCCATGTTGATAACTAAAAATTGCATACTACTTTTGTCTGCCTAACGCGAGTGTTGTCGGTTTTACGAACCGAACAACCACTATTTGAAATCTTGCCTACCTTTTTGCCGCACCCTGTATACTGTGCAGAACAATTGCCTTTTAAGTTTTTGGTCAGAGCAGAACTTTTATAAAGAATAAGTTCTGTTGTAAATACAACTAACACTAGTTCAAATACTAATTACTATTTACAAAACTTCTGTATTTCTGCTGAGTCGGTTGTTGATAAATCGAACTTGTTGACGTTTCGCCAATGTTGGCTTCTTCGGAGTTTAAGTATTACATGAGCCTGTGGAAGTTTCTTTGAAATATTATTTATGATAATTAAATACTTTTGATAAATTTGTTAGTGATATTTTGGTTCGACCAATGTTAAACAAACTGACATTTAGGCTTCACGTTGCTCATTAAGAGTTATGCTCCGTTTCTTAATGCGAGTGAGTTACAAATTATTATCAAACTGTAAAACTTACTGGTCTTATCGGTATTCCATGGACAGTTAGTTGATCTACCCGTGTTTAAAACTAGAATTATAGCAACTTGTTGTTGTTGAAATTCGTTCTTAAAACGAATCTCTCTTACGAAATGACTCAAAACAAAAAATCACTTTTAATAGAAAAAGGCGAAAATATCTGCTGACGACGACGATATTTGAGAGCAGTTATATAGGAATATCTATTATCTGGCCGAAACTTCGTCAAATGAAAGATAAAGCACGAGGCAGGCTTTTATGATGACCCTTTAGAATAAAAGCCCCTTCTAGAAAAGGTAAAAGATTAATATTTGCTCACATTGGTAGCAAAAATGTATTTCTCGGTGCTGGCTTGCTAGCATTCCAAAGAAGCAATTTCACAAAGACATGCTGAAGAAGGAGGTATGAAGATTGTAAATTTCAATATACGTTGATATCTTCTTGCAACAGGGAGTAAATACAAGGGATTGTGAAGAATCGAGTAAGCGAATCGAATAAGTGATTGAAATAGAAGAAAGAATGTGAGAAGCTGATAATATCGTAGGGCTCATTATTTCTGATTATTACAATTTATCTGTTTTCACATCATTCTTACTTCTGTATAACTTTTTATTTATTTAATGTTAGAATAATTAAACTTGTCTTTCTGTGGTATTCAAATAAGTGTGATCCTAATTTAGGAACGATTCGAGGAGTCTTAAAAACTGAAATACGGAAAACTATCGTTGCAATTTATCTGAACATTACGATATAAGTTTTTACCCTGTTTAATGATCAATGCATGCAAATTTACATTTTATAAAACTCTCATATTAAAAAACAGAGCATAGAAAGTAGCGGTTTTCCATATAGCTCATGCTGAACATACAGGAACTTTTGAATCCAAAATAACATCAGTTAATTCATACCCAGACAACAGTTCGTCAATTTATAGATTTTCTCAAAATTGGTCATTTAACGTTCTGGTTAAAGAAAATCGCGCAGAGTGGTGCGTTCTTAGGCCACTATGTTATCTAATAATATGTGAAGTGTGGAATCAAGGCCTACTTTTCGATGAAACCATAGCTTACGCCATTAAAATTAGATTGAGAATTGAAAGACTTGAGAAATAAACTTTTTCCTGTGTGTTACGTCTGCACACTGTGTCCCTTAGCACGCGCCTGTTTGATCTCAAAAACAGTTTACTTAAATTGAAAATCACTAATAATTAAACATTTCCATAGGTACTTCGAGAAATTTAACCAATCCCTAAAAAACATAGTTTTTTTGGAATATCTGGTTTCATCGGTTTTATTTGCAACACTTATCGTTCAAATAACTGCGGTAAGTGGAAAAAACGGTTATTAGAGACTTTTTGTACCTCTTATTATGTATTTATTATGTTATTTGACTATATCGCTTATTTTAAGCGTGAATTAACTAACTAGAATGTGATTGCCGATTCTTAAAAAATAAGTTTATTTTCAAATAACAAGTTTACAAGATTACAACATAGATATTTTCAACTCACTGTCACCCGCGCATCTTTCCTATCGTTATATGCTGCGAGTCCAGCACACTCGGCAGGTTCTGAGGGTATTTAGTTACATAACTCCTCCTCCCTTAGAGTTAACTACACCTGGTGGGGGGTAGTTCAATTGTCAGATTTTCTTCTTCCATCTTCTTTGTTCGGAAACATCCTCTGGTGACGAAATACTTGTAGGGTACATAAACAGAGGCTATAACTATAACAACATATACAAAAATCGTTCATATACTACGTATCTTCGACAAATAATTAGGAGATGGATGAGGATCATTTTTCATCATCTTATTGTAGATCTGATGTAACTCGTATAACTTAATTTCTCGTACATGGAAACTAAAGTTAAGGATAGGAATATTCCTTATAATCAAAATCGGGAAAAATATTAGTTCATAGTTATAGTTCACAATAGTTGTTTCGTCGATTTTTATTCTGTCTTCTGTGCCATTATCAACTATAATTTGTTGTACTATACTATGATGAGAGAAAAATAGAAGTAATTTATCAACAATTTCGGTTGCAGATATGGAATTTAGTGCGCATGCCTGTCCATATTTCGAAAAACTATCTACAATGGTGAGAAATTTGGTTTGTTCAACAGTATATGTATCTAAACGAATGATCGGGTTTCGATGCTGTAGGGGTCACAGTAATTTAAATTCTTACTGGATGACGTTCGTATTTGCTTTTCTGACAGATTTCGCAATTATTAATGGAAGTCTGTATATAATTTTTCTGACTAGGCCAATAATACTTTTCCTCAATTTTTGCTAAAGTTTAAGATTCGTGTTATTTTGTTATAATCTCAAGAATACCTCTTTTATCGTTCACATCAATTAATTTTTGAAGACATCGTTTAAATCTTAAAGACGGCCATTTAAATGTTTTTGTTATTACTTCACAGAAAGGTTCATATAATTCTGGTAATTCAAATTGCTTATCGGGAATTATTAATTCTTTGACAAACTTTAAAATATTTTGGTCAAATTCTTTTTTAGATAACTGAACATTAATACTTGATGACCCAAAAAATTGAAAATAGCTCGCAGAATCGTTGAGGGTTCTGGATGGTCCCTGTAAGAGAACGGTTCTAAGCGTAACGTTGCTCGAGAATCGGTTCATTAACAATTTCATTAATAAATTTTTGCAGGTTTCGAAACAATCTACAACTTCTTGATTATGATCTATTTCCGCACCCTTCTTCAGATACTTCGTTAGCGGTGTGGTTAATTTAGCGAAATAATTAATAAAACGACAATAGTATCCGAGAAATCCTATTTTTTTTTTGTCCGAGTTCGGATTACACACCTTCTGCTGTCACCACCTGACCCAATTATGCCACTTTTTTCCGTAAGAACTCCGATTTATTTAGCTGTACTTTGAAGTTAGATTTTCGTAATTATTGGAAGAGGCATTTTAATCTCTCAGGAGGTTATCCATTACCCTTTGAAAGGTAGCTGGCGCTCCCTTTAAACGAAAAGCCATGCTTGTATATTCGAAATGAGATTGTTCAGTGCTAAAGGCTGTCTTCTCTATGTCGTCTTTGTGCATTTGGATTTGATGAAATCAACTCGCTAAATTCAATGTTGTAATGTACTGGCATTTTGCTAATTTATCCAGGAGATCATTAATGATCGATAGGAGATATCTGTCGTCCAAGGTTTTTGCATTAACTAAACATTTCTTCACTCCCGACGCATACGTTTTCTTCGGGACTATCCAAATCCAGAAACTGATAAGAATTCTGGAATTTTGCAGTTTTTTACTGAGGTTTTAATTCTCACAACTTGTTCGACTCGCGGAGGAATTGTTATGCAGTTAAATTCGGATTGTGCTTTTTGAAATTGCAATTTAATATTCGTGTAGGGTGATATTAATTATCTCTTGTTAAAGTCAAGAATTGCATGTAAAAGTTTAAGATTGTCGAGAGATAAAAGACCGTCCAATATATTATGAAATTTGAATAAATAACATTTCGAATAGTTTGGTTCGGGTAATTTGAAAATTTGATGTGCTGATTTTTAAAATATAGTAGATACTATCAAAGGATCATTTATTATATTATTAATTTAATTTTGGGATCGATAAATGACCTAGTCGAGCAGGAATCAATTAAAATTTTTATATTATTTTTTGGAAAAATAATGTATGATAGATCGCTTAGATTTGACAAATTAAAAGATATAATTTGGGGTGTTACGTCTGGTGATTGTTCGAAGGCATATCCCGAAAATTTTCGTTTTCATGTTGTTGTTCGTCATAAATTTACTACAGTGTATTGATTGGCATGCCATCTTAAGATTCTTTCGAGCCTTCTGAAAAATATTTTCTACATGCATCTCAAAAAGAAGCTTCTAATCCAATTTAATACCCAGGTCCTTTAGAGAGCCCGAAAAGTTCAATTTGTAGTTACTTAGGTAGAGATGAATTTTAATTTCCAGTTGTGTTTTTTTTTTGTGTAAACAAAATACAGTGATATTTCTTAAGGTTAACAAACAATCTGTTCAGAGAACATTATTGTTCAAAATTTGAACGAAATCTCTCTGCAACAAGACGTAGTCTGCCGCTGAATGAACTGCAGCTCAAATTGATACTCATTTCCAGCGATGAATGATGGCAATCCACAAGAACTAACGTACTGTTGCATACCTTCGTGTTTAGAGAACAGGCATGACAAGATCCAAAATTCTTTTTCTAGTATTTAAAATGAGATTATATTGTCCTAGGTTATTAAGGAAAAAAAGTCAGAAAAGCATTTACTCAGCGGGCCAGAGACATTACTAGACAACAAATCATTATAATTTAGGATCCTTGATCAAGTTAAATTCGTTAAATGGATAATGTGGATTTTATTTTTGAGAAAAAGTTCATATTGTTGTTAAGTGATTCATGAGCAGGGACACATACAGTGCAAATTAAAAATTTTTGACCGCCATTCATATCAGCACTCGCCCATAAGCCTTCAATAATATTGCTCGATTTTTACCATTTAGTCACAATTGCGGCACAGTAATCCTCACGAACTGGCATGAATACCCCAACACCATCACTTCTTCAATATTAAGTCCTAACCAAGACTCTGTTATTGAAACACAGTCATACCCGACACTACACATCGACTGTTTTTATCCTAACTCCTCTAGCATTTTGTCAGTAAACTGAAAATGCTGTCATTGGAGCCAGCGGATGATAAAATATTATCCACAAAGAATACTTTGCAGCCCAAAAGCTTTATTTTGTTTTTAGTTTAGTTTAATGATTCGACAACAACGTCGTTTCTATGGTCGTTACATGTTTGGGACAGTGGTTTGAAGGTAAAATTTTGTGGCAGAGACATTTAAAATTTCCTTTTCAATTTTCCCACCTAGTGCTGATGATTCAGGAGTATTTTAGGTCCCTAGCATTATTTCTAAATTTAAAAAAGGTCAGCTGAAAATCTCATAAAGCTATGATTCAATGTTCTTCAAACCTTATGCGACAAACATGATTTTAAATAAGGGAAGAAACCACACTTATTCCAGCCTTTTAACGGAACTTCAAGAAAAAAACCTGTCAAAACCTAAAAATGATGCACTCAAAATAACAAAAATTAGGTTATAACCCGTTAATATTCAAAAAAGTGAGATAAGGGCGAAATTTCATAAGAGGTGCAAAAAGACCCTATTTTATTTGGTCCGAACTGTTTATGTCCTCGAAATAACTTAATATGTGTAGCGTGATTCAAAACTAAATAGAAATTTAGAACAAGTGCTCTACAATGGCAGTGTTGAACTGAGTTGAATAGTTTATTAAGAAACTAAATAAAAAAAATAAAAGAATATGCTGGTTTTCACATGCAAACTTTTCACCACTGTTTATAAAAATTTACAACTTTTTTTACGATTTTATTTTAATGTTAAATACAGGCTCGCTCACTACCGCTGGATACTTTTACATCTCCCTAATAATTTACTTTATTGAAAAATTCTAAATGCACATGTTGTTTGTACTGTATACTGCATGCAACAAAAATTTCACAGCATATGTCATAAGAATCTCACCTAACGCCAAAGTGCAATTCAACTATTTTTGAGTCGTTGTAATCGTCCTTTCGAAATTGGTATTGAAAATTCAATTATTGATTGCTGGGTGTAATTAAGCAAAATTTACCAAGAAAATACGTTATTTTAAAAGATGAAGACCTTCGTATTTCCCGACACAACACCTTCTATAGTGTTGTTTTGTTGTATTTTCGATGTATTTTCTATCAAAACTAAAAATGATTTCTAGTTAGCATTGATTTCGACGAAGTTGGATATGGTTATTGCTTATCTAGTTTAAAAGAGATGAGGCATTCTCTAATTGACCATCCAGATCACCCCATCTGTAGCCATGGATTTTCGACTCCTTGGCTGTTTAAAAGAAGTAGTGACTCTTTCTAGGCCCGTACAAAATGCTGTATTTAGAAAAGAATCCGCAATAGTACCCTAGCTACCCTGTATATTTTACTTCGTAAATTACAGAAAAAAAACAAAAACCAAAACTCCAGTTTTCAAATTTCCCGTTCACCTTGACTCACGCTGAACAATATTAAATTCTAGGGAAATGAGCTCATTACTAATAGTATAATCTTGCTGTCGACAACAGTACAACTGCTCACATTTTCTTGGACTTCGAATGAAATCATAGTTCAGGTACATTATTGATATAGCTATCTCCGGTCACCTGGCGAAATAACTACGTTCGTTTCCAGAGCTTGGAATTGGCCAGGGCACTTTTCGAAAGCAATTGGTACGACCAAACTGAGGCAGCAAAACTCGTTGTACGTATAATGATGATGAGATGTCAAAAACCACTCTGCTTACGAGTTGGAAACATGGGAGTTATGGATCTCAACGCGGGCCTTTCGGTGAGTTTAAAATTGAAATTGTTATTGTTAATTCCTATTCCTAGAAGTATGCTATTTAAAAATAAACAATTGTTGATTGAATATTACCAAAGCATTGGTTTTGTTGTGCATTTATAAGCATAATTTTCGGAACACGGAATGAAATTCTACTAAATGACTGTGCTTCTATTTAACGCTGTTTAAAATGTAATATATAAATAAAACATTCTCCATAACCTTTCTAGCATTTAACTTTTTTATGTGGAATTCACTAAACATTGCATTACATATCATTATATATCATGATGGATACCATTGAATTTTTCCAAATCCAGTGGTATCCAAATGATACCGGCTAATTCTAAATGTGATCTGACGAAGTCTGACGGATGCCAATGAAAATATTAGCGGAGCGATAACAAAAATTATGGCTAAATTATGACAACTGAATAGCCGGAAGTGAGATCAACTTTGCTATTTTAAATGAAATACCTTGTATATTTTCAATTTTTGTATTCTACAGGGAAATCCAAATAGGAAATGTTCTTTATGTTCTAATAGTTTTGTAGAGCAATAGCGTTCAAAAATTTCAATATAAAGCTTTTCTTCAGTCATTTTAAATAAGAAGCAAACGCATTTTATTAATCACAAAATCGGCAGATTTTATAGTGGTGTATTTTGATAAAAGTGAAATAAAGAACCTCGCTATTACCGAAAGTACACTCAAAAATTGTATTGTGTAGTAGTTTTCCTCAAAAACTTCCAACAAAAACTCTGTGTTCAGAATAGCTTTTATAATAAAGCGTTTTTATGTATGTGCAATCCTTTTTGAGGTATATCCCATTTAAATTCAAAAGTCAAACTAAATTCAAACCATGCGGCACAGAGTGGAAAATGCACATTTAAAATGCGGCTGTGAGAATGACAGTATGTATTGTTTCCGAATAAAAAACATGATTATCATGAAACAAACATTGCCAGTAACAAATAATAGAATGAAAACAATTTCTACTTATATATGACTGAAACATGAACTCCATACTAACGAACAAGAAATTAAATTTTCAAATTCTTGTCCAAGATAATAAATCCTCCTAATTTTGTGGTAGCGTCTTATATACCTTTTATAATGTGGCCCTGGTAATGGTGTCAGGTCTGGTGACCTGGTGGTCACCTTACAGAGCGATTACTGCCTAGTTTTCGCCAAGGTTTTGATTTAGGTATCTAGATAATATCCTGGAATTATATTGCGTATTCTATCAAGACGTAGATCTTCAACAAAAAGAATAACATTTTCTTGGATTAGTTCCAGATACTATATGAGAAAAAAAATGGTCCAATAAAATGATCGCCTAAAACACCAAGCCTTAAGCTTAAGCAAAAGCTAAAGCTTGTGGTGGAATGCTCGCTCGTAAATAAAAATTATTCTTAGGCGAATACCTTCAATTATTTCTGTTAAACATGCAAAAAGCGATATTTAAACGAAAAAATAATGGAACTTTTAAAATTAAGAATGAAGGTCTGTTTTTCAATGTACTAGTAGTAGTAAGATTCCTTCATACGGATATATTTTATTTTATTTTTATTTATTATTTATTTATATTTTTTGGTGGAATCTTTCATAGTGTAATTAAAATTTACACTGTTTAGGTGTTTATGCAAAGCTACACAGTTTTTAACATTCTTAATAATTTTAACAGCACGCTGTCAGACATTTAATGTAATCTTTTTACACTCACCAAAGGAAGTTCAATATTCATTAGTAACTTTTTCCAAGTCTCGCGTTGTTCTATTTTGTTAAATTAATGTGGATGATTGTTGTGTCATATTTCGTCTTCTCTTTACAATTCAAGTTTAAAGTTGTCCTATGAATCACCAACACCAAGCCTATTAATATTTTTAGATCAACAGCTGCTGCCAATTCAATTCAAAGTTCAGGATATTAAAAACAGGGTCTAGATTAAGTTATATATTGAGTAATATAATCCATGCACAGGTTTTTATTGAATTTTAAAAATTCCTGTACTTTTTATTTCAGAGACTCAAGTTGGGTTATTCGTACACTTCGATAATGAGCAGTGGCGACTAACTTCTTATTTGCAAAGCTTGAATTAGCGACAACAGCGTGCTTTAGTAATAATATGTGTTTATATTAATAACGTCTTATAAAATAAACCTTTATACCGAGTCAAGATCTTTTAATGATGTTGAAGTTTACTTCTTGCAGCAGGAGACCACGAGATAAACACACTTCGAAAATGTCGATGTTTGTCTTCGATATGTCCAAAACTACTTAAATTTTACAAGCAAAAGTGATTTTCTAATTTAGCCAACCAGCAGCTGTTAATTATACATTTTCCGAAAATGTCTTTTAAACTTATCAAAATTTAATAGCTACGGTGGAGCCAATATTACGAGAACGTTTTATTCACTTCACACATACCTATACAAAGTGGTCAGTCATAAACCATTCATAATGCATTGCCACTTTTATTCAATAACCGCCAGCTAAGAATTTAAAATATTGATATGCGGATGTTACCGTGCGGTTTGTAACTACAGGGCATCGTGGGACTCTGGGATTCTCTAGAAATTGTCATTTCACATACCATTTTCAATATAATTACAGGCGACAATGTTGTGCGAAAAAATTTGCTGCCAGTAGCGCGCAATAAAAATTTCCTTGCAAGACAAATAGAAGAAAATAATTGGGTAGAATAGGTCAGTAATCAAAGTTTGCTATTAGATGTGTTTATAGATGTGCTTATAGTTAGAAAAATATCGTTTTTAATCTGGGTGTAAATGTTTTGTTCAATATTTTCTCGATTAAGCTTATTATTGACAATAATATTTCAAGCTTTTTTATGCGTTTCTCTGAATCTCATTCCGCTAGGTAGTTAGCCTAACTAGTAACCTATTTTGGTAACACAGCTAGCTTCGTATAGTCTGTCTCAATCTTCGTCCTGTTGGATTTAGAATGGCCAGCTATGCCTTTCTTTCTGTTTGTGGCAGTGTTGAATAATTATTTTTACTCTACGTTTCGAAAAAGTTATTTTACGAGAATATAACAATGTCACGTCGAGATCATTTGTTGCTTGTTGCAAAACAGGTTGCGAAAAATGTGTATGAAACTTTAAAATCAGTAAAGGACTTATTACACAAGAGGCTTTAAAAGAAATCTGTCTACTTACAAAAACGTCACTATCGTCGATAAGGTATATTATTAATAGTGGATAATTGACGAAAAGGAATAAACGTAGTGCTTGTCACTCATCATATAGCCATTAGTAATCAGGATCTAATAAGAAGGAAAATATATTGTCTTTATCAAAGCGAAGTTGTTCCTACCTTGGATAAACTGAAAACTAAGATGGAAGATGTAACCGATATAACTGTAAGTCGTGACACCCTGCATAGAGTTGTGTGTAAAACAGGATTTAAGTATCGAAATATAGACAAAAGGCAACTAGTAATAGAATCACATAAATTACCCACTTGGAGACAATAAGTTAAAAGATATAGATTAGAGAAGAGATCAATAATTTGCCTTGATGAAACATAGTTCGATACACATCACACTATCCAAAGGATGGGTTGATTCCATTCAAAATTGTCAGACGAAATCACCTTCCAATAAAGGAAATCGCAGCATCATAATACACGCTAGGTCAAAACCTCTGAGAGTCCGTCCCTAATGTTCTCTCCTTTAATACCTACTGGACCCGAGTTTTATTGTCGTCGGCAAGTAACTTCCATAATTGCGGGCAAAAGTCAGCAGGATAAAGATTGAGACAGACTATAACAACTATCAAAAAATATGATTTCGTGAACATTTACTTGACGTTTACGGTACGTCCATGGTTTCTGCCCCCGCTTCTTAATATTTGATGTTGCGTTTTTTACACATCTCGGCGAGAAGTCGGTTTAAAAGGCCGGAGGAAATCATCGACGGACTTATTTTCCAACATGTCCGAGAGGAAAGGGCTGTTCCGTTTTGCGAGACTGAGCATGATTGCAGCCTGCATGTGGAATCTGGATTTACCGGCATTTTCCAAATTTACTAAGTTAATGTATCAAACGTATTCCGTTGTTCTACCAGCATTAGTGTTTCTGGTACCCGTCTTGATGATTGCCAATTTTCCTAGTCTGTTGCTAACGGATCCAAATTCTGGTAAAAAGTTTAATGTTAAGTGCTAATCAGTTAACGGTAATGTCGATTTTAGCCATCGAAGTAACACCTAAGATGCTCTACTGCGCGGTTTTAGTTATTAAAACGTTTTCCTACCAGTCCAGCAGATGTAGGTACTTACTAACCGCAGCAATGGAAGAAGAATCGCGCTTATATTTCATAAACGACGACGAGGTCGTTAGAATTTACGAAGAACACATCAGATACTGCCGCATATTCTTTAAATTTTTTTGCATTTCCACGATGCTGCCAGTCTCGACCGAGTGTGAAATCGGTAGATACTAGATGCAACAGTGACTTAGCAAATATATACCGATGCTGTTGTAGCGATTATCAAAAGCTATAAGTTTTCCCAAAATCTTGATGCGGTGGGAGACAAACCCATGCCGCTCGTGTCCTGGTATCCTTTCGACAAGAACAGGCACCACATTTGGGTCATGGCCCATCAGTTCATATCTATTATAGTCACCGGTTGTTACGTCTTGTCGGTTTACGTTTATTACACTTCGATAATGATTTACGTGCGGAGTCGATTACTAATACTGCAGCACTATTTCAGAAACTACGACCAGTACCAACTAGATGGTGAGTCGACGACGTTGGAAACGCTGAAAGTGTTGTGTGCAAAACACCAAGACCTAATTAAGTAACTACTATAAAAATATATGACCTTCTGAAGCATTCTAACGATGTGATTTTAGTTATATAAATGACGTCAATCGATCAGTTAAAATGACGGTGTTTTTGGAATATAGTGTCATTTCCATATTACTCGCTACTATATTGTACCAACTCGTGGAAGTAAGTGACGTTTAACGTTTAATAAGCATTTTACATTTTAACAAAATAACTTTTAAGATTAAGATAATTTAGTACGAGCATATTTTGAAATGTATTCAAAGAAAACTTGGAACATTATTTATAATTCATTACATAAACAATAGCATAGTCACCAAAAATGATGACATATTCGGTTTGTTTAGGTTGTAGTGGAGAGCTTGTATCCCCAAAAAATATTTTGGACTTTAAACCACAACAACAGTGAAACCCCGACTGAAAAATAAATTACAGTCATGGGCCAAATCTGGAGAATAGAGAAATACAACAGGAATTTATCAATACACCAATAATTTTTCGAAGTAACTGTAATATTATTTACAAATCTTCTAGATTCCTCCTGCGTTGACTTGCTGACGCTTTGCCGGTCATCCTGTTAGCTGATTCAGAACTTAATTGAAACTGGTCCTCATTCTTCTCTCTAACCGCTTATATACTGTTTGAGGGGGGCGGAGCGTATGAATGATTTCCTTAATGGTGGTTCTCGGATTTTTCATCGTTAGAAGAATTCGGAGATGTTGAGATATTTTTGGGCAAGTGATAAATCTGGTTTTGAAGTTATATTTCTTAAGAACTTTTGACATGTGGTCAGTGATGTTTTGAATGGTGGCAAGTGTGAGGTTGCTTTGTGCCTCATTGTCTTTGGTAGGTTATGGTGGTTAATGTCGAAATTATTAGAGAGAAGAGCAGTGACTCGGATTGAGACAGTTTTCTGGCTCTGTAAACAAGAGCGTTGATAACCGAAGATTTTTGGGTCGGATGGTGATGTGACAATGCGTTTAGGTATCGATCTCTATTAGGTCTGATTTTAAATTAATAAGAATATCTGGGAATGGGAGATTATTATTAATTTCTAATTCAATGGTAAAGCGTATGTTAGGGTGTTTAGAGTTTAAATTGGAAGAAGTTGGAACCTTTTGCAAGAACTGAATTTTCCGTCTCAGAGAGTTGGTACGATACATCTACCACAGTGTTAAGTAGTTAAGAAGTGTTTGATTGTTTCACTAGTGTTGACGTTAGTTTTTCAAATGTTTGCATGTGATTCCGGGTAGAAGATGAACGTAGATTTTCAACTTTGTAATCAATTTCTATGTATAGAGAGAAAAGTTTTATTGATTGATTTAAGTGATGCATTCTTTCTCGAAGTAAAGCAAAACGAGATTTAAGAACAATTTTATAAGCAGATGAAATATTTAAATTAAATTAAAGATTACGTTACGGTCTCTACAACATAACAAAAAATCCAGTGTACAGAGTCATTTTCACTAGGTGATCTTCTAACTTTCTAACTTTGCGCTTGAAGTATTCTTCTCCATAAGGGATTGTTCATTATTCAAACTTGCTAATGTTTCGCCAGTTCAGTTGGCTCTGAAGAATATGCTTTGAAAAATTTCTTGAGGCGATAAATCTTCTATTAGAATTCAATCACGGCAAGTTGAAGAGTAAAATCCACTGGATATTTGATCTTTATCAATCAGCACCAGTACTATATTAACAAACTGTCACAACACATCCTAAGTAGTTGGGATATTAATATACGTTTTTTTAAAATAACGTGTGAAATTTTGAATTTTGCTTTAGGGTCAGGACATGTCGTTCAACCTGATCTTCGCGTTTGTCGTAAGCGCCCAGTTGATGTTTCTGGCTTGGACGACCGATGAAATCACGACGGAGGTAATTGATCTGATACCAGTGGATCGATCAATTCGAATGTTTCTGTTTACAGAGTGTCAATTTGGCAACTGCCCTTTACGAAAGCAAATGGTACGAACAATCGCAAGCCTGCAAAATATTGATCGCGATCATGATGATGGGATGTCGTAAACCGCTCAGTATTAGCATTGGACCGTTTGGACCCATGACTATGGTGTCGGCCATGTCGGTGAGTATCGACAGTGATTGTGGACCGTGTATAATTTTTACAAAAATACAAAACTAAATATGTTTCTTTGCATTTGCGGTTATTAAATTTATACTCTAGCAAGTTGATAGTTGATAAAACAGTTTGCTCAATATTAAAATTCCAACATTTTCTCAAAACGTTCAACAGTTTTTTCCTACAAAATTATTAATTAGTAATAATAATAATAACATAATAATAATATTTATTTGGCTGCAAAATAATATAGAAGGTATTACAAATTTTCCTAGCCTTATGGCTACAAAAGAGGAGTTGAAAACATTTGCAAAAAGTTCAAGATCAATCCCTAGACATTGATATTATATCCGATCCTATACAATCGACAAATGAAAAAGTTTTCTACTAAAATAAAAAAAATATGTATAAAAAAAATAAATAAAAGAACAAGCAACAAATCCCGTTCTGCTCAGTATCGCTTGCTATAGATAATCGTTCTCGAGAAAGTATTTTGTATAGAGACGTTTAAATAAGTTTGATCTTAAGTATTTTAATTAATCCGGAACTCCTTTTTACAGCTAATAGATCTTAACCACTTTGTTTCCTCAAGTTTATAATAAACACGATTTTTGGACCCTTTTCACAGAAATTAAAGTGTCTTAAACCAACGAATCCGTCAACCTTAATGACTTTGACAACAACTTTCTGTTTCGATAAACATTTTTAGATTGTTAACATGACGTTTAAAACGAACATTGATGTCGAAACCTAGTCCCAAATTTCTTGAATTTTGAATTTTTAAGCGAAAAGTATCTTAAATAACTCACTCGTTTATTAAGAACTCGCTCTGCTGCGCTCCGCTCGTGTCAAATAAACTCGTGAGTCAAATGCCATTTAGCGTACTTGTTGCATAATATACTATAATCTATCAAAATGACTTTTATTTGAGATAATTGCATAACAAATATTCAAGAGACCAATTAATTGTACCGTTGACTGGCGCAGTTTAGTTTATAATTAGCTACTGTATTGAACCAGTGCGTGGCACAATAGTTCACAACCAAATTTAAAAAGAAGTAGAAAAAAGAGAAAAAATGTCTATAGCAAATTCTGTAGATCTATATTTAATGTGAAACGTATTCGAATTTAAATTTAACAGGTTAATACCGAAACATGGCACTCGCGCCTAAACACTATTCGTTCCCGAATCGAGGACGGAGTATCGGGATTATTTATAGTCTTTATTAAAAAAGTACAGAAATGTAGTCTTCTACGAGACTTCATCCTAAGCCACTCAATTTGTTTATAAAAATTAGAAATATGATCATATTTTCTTAAGCCATACACCACAAAGCGTACACAATGATTTTGAATTTTTTGAATTCTACACTCGTTTTCATTATCTCAAGAAAAACCATATAGAAAATTACAACAACTAAAATTTGAAACAAGATTTTTTTCTAAACTTTTGACCTAAAATTGATCTATTACTATATCCTAAATCCTAGTATTACTATTACTATATCCTAAATCCTAGTTCGCTATCTAAGCAAATAAATAAGTTCTTAGCATCATTAACGAAGTTAAGCACTGTGCCATGAACTACAGTATGATTAAAAGAATGAAATTCATCTTATTTTTATTACCAAAAAGTACCAATTTGTCCGCAGATGACACAGTATCCTTGAACTTAAAGTATGGAATTTTGTTACTGAGATAATTACGTAATAGGTCAATCAATCAAATATAAAATTGCCAGTAACAACTTTTCGTTTAACCTATTGAAGGATTTAAAATAATAAGGAATAAAAGAATATTAGGGCCGTCGCTTCACTTTAATCAGCGGCTCTAATTATGTTCTCTGTGATGTTTAGTAATGCGGTCGCACAACCCAACCCTTGTCTAAAACCTGATTGCCTTAAAGGAAGTATATTATAATTTTTCAAGGAAACTTCCACATGCTACCGTAAAACTATTTACAGAACTTCTGGATTCCTACTGCGTCGGTTGTTGTTGAATCGAACTTGCTGACGTTTCGCCAATCATCCTGCTGGTTTCTTCAGAGCTTAACTGGAAGTGGTTTCACCAATTATCTGAAACTAGTTTCAGTTAAACCCTGAAACCGTTTTCAGTTAAACATTGAAGAAGCCAACAAGATAATTGGCGAAATGCCAGGAAGTTCGACTCAACAACAACTTTTGTAAATAGTAAGTATACCATTATATTTATGCAGATGCCCTCTAATCTGAAAATTCATTATTTTTCAATGATCATTAATAATACTGGTGGTGTACTAATCGGTCTTCCACTTCTGCGAAAACAGTGTGTATGTAACAAATAGGAATTGGCAACATTAGTCAGAAAGGGGAACAATTTAAAAGGACCATATTAATATTTAATTCATCTTCTCCTGATGCAAGGGTTTTTGTTTTTGATTGTTACTTCTTTTAAAGGTGATAATACCTCAAAAATATTTGCCAAAATGAAATTAGGATTTTATCTTTATATCGGTAATTTCGATACGAAATTATGCAACAAGTTCCTACAATCTGCCCATATCCATATCAGGCGTTTTTCTTCTCTTTATTTTGATATTTTCTTGCGATTTGATGACGACTTTTTCAATAGTAAGAGTTTGAGTTGTTAACTGTACGAGGGTAGTTCAATAAATCTCTATAAAATCCAAGAGATAGCGATCGTGGTATCGGAAATAAATGTTTGACATTAAATACCATTCCTAACTAGTCAGTTGTTAAAGTTTCGGCTGTATCCAGATAACCATGGTTGGTGGACAAGGGTTTACGTTTAATGAGCAAGTAATCGAAAAACAGCTGCCTAGTTTGAGGAGCTTTCAAAATACTACTTTTTAAACAGCTCAAAAACATATATAAAAATGCTTAGGAAAATATATAAAGACGAAAGGTGGGAAAATTTAAAAAATGTCCAACAAAATATTTCCTTATTTTTCCGAGGAACTTATTGAACAACCCTCGTATATATGCACTGCATTGTCATTAGCTGCAAATCACCTCTACCAAGATGAAAGAATTAGTCAACATTCGCTCAAATAAAATGTATATAGTGGTCTTATAGTTGTTATCGCGTTTTACCAGATAGATACTAGTTTTCGGTAACATAATTAATTTCATTTTAGCGGCTTAAAATTGCTTATTCCTACATGTCGGTGATGACCTCCTGATGGGACTAAAATAGCAACAATAGTACATCGTTGCCATGCCGGAAAATTGGCCGACGAAAAATTTGAAGTGGAAACTTCCTAAGGCATCACTTATTAAGCTCGCCTTGTTGAATTTTTTCTGTTTATCATGTCGTATTGTTTATGTTTACACTGCATCTTAATAAATTGTTTTTTGTAAATTGGTAGGTGAGAATTATTTCCTTAATGTTTATAATAGTTAGCCATCAATTATATCAAAGCTGGCTTAGTTAACTATGTACTAATGCAAAATTGCAAAACAAAAAATATTAAATTAAGTTTTACTTTATTTATTGCTTGAAATGTTTCCCACCGACTTCCATATACGTTCTAAGACGGTTTTTAAAGGATTGGACAGTATTCGCTAGCATTTCATTACTAATATTTTGAAAAGCCCTCTGTTTCATGTCTTCTTTTGTTGCGGGGCAGTTTTATATATATCTCCACAGAAAATAGTGTATCTCTGTTAGATCAGGAGATCTAGGTGGCTCTCTAATCGGACCACCTCTACTTATTCACCGTTGAGGAAATAAATTATTTAAGTAGTTTGTAACTTGATGGGCATGGTGTGCAGGAGCTCCATCATGAAAGACCCACATTCTTTACCTCACTTCGTTTGGAATAGTTCGTAACACATTTTGCAATTTCTGCTCTAAAAAGTCTAAGTAAACTTGCTCACTCACTGTATTTTCAAAAAAAAAAAGAAGCCTTACAACGTTATTTCCTATTATACCACTCCAAACATTTAAAGACCATTTTTTCTAACTGTGTGTCATCATAACAAGGGGTCTGTTGTTAGCAAAATAGTGAAAATTATGCCTATTAACTCAACCGTTTTTATGGAATATCGATTCTTCCTTAAATAATATTCGAAAAAATCATCTAGCTCAAAATTTCTTTCTGGTGCCCATTCACAAAATGTTGATCTAATTTGATAATCATCTTCATTGTGTTCTTGATGAAGTTGCACATGGTAAGGATGCAGCTTACTTTTTCGCAAAATATCCACTGAATTCTTAGAAATTATTAAGTCTTGGGACATTTGACGTACACTTACATGTTGGTTTTCTGTCTCTTGACTCTTTCGTTCTTTTCATAAACACCATCTCCAGTTCGAGTAAAACTATTCATCAAATTCTCAAGACTTCTTTTAGAGGGCCGTCTTTTATTGGAATACTGTTGTTTGTAAATTATCGTATTTAATAATGCATTCTTCTCGCTCGATCCCAGTACGAAAATCATGTCGACCATTTTTTACTTCGAAAAATTCATGGTTGAATTGCAAGTTAAGCAACTAACACCAAATTTATTGAGAAAGCTACAAAATTGACAGGTTCCAAATAATTTACTACAACTTACATTTGCATACGCGAACTGACAACAAGGGCTTCAAGAAAGGCAGAATTTATAAATTTCTAGAAAGAATAAAAACATTTTTTTCAGAAAATTAAAAATATACCCATATTTTATGTTCGGTTACGTAACAAATTTGTGTATAAATTTGCTGGTTCCAATCTGTAATTCCAAGACCACTCTGGCTCCCCGAATACGAAATAAAATGACCGTAATCATGCCCTGACTTACCCCAAATTTCCTTGTGGAGGATGCAATGGGTTGAAAGGACTGCACTGCACTGTTCTACCGGAGGGTTCGACTCTTGAGGGTGTTGCACACTGCTTTTCAAGACTGGTGTTTTCAAATTTCCGACTCGCAATGCGCAATGTTTTTCGATTCCGGCAGAACAAGACGGAGTATACAATTGTCAAGGCATGTATATACGCACAAAATAACAATAATTAAACTATATCCATACCATATACCACCCAACGTAAACAAAAAAATCATTCGTAAAGTTAAATAAAAGTAAGATAAAAAAAAGGAAAAGAATATAAAAGTATATGGAGACAGAACATTCCGCCCTCCCTGAAAATACCTGAGGGATCGGAAGGTCATTTTCTGAATCAGATCGCTAGAGGAAGAGGACAAAGCTTAACTAGAGGTCGGTTAATAAAACCCTTTGCCGTCCTTACGGTTGCTACTCGTGCAATATTATCTGCGCCGGGATGCAGTTCTACTATGTGACCTAATGCCCAGTTTAATGGAGAGGTCTGTTCATCTTTGATTAAGACCATAGTATTGGAGTCAACGGACGCATTGTGGTCGGTCCACTTTGCCCGTTGTTGCAGTGTATGTAGATAGTCTTTGTGCCACCGACGCCAAAAGTCGCGATGCAAAAGTTGCCATCTAGATAACAAATTCAATTTTAAATGAATTGTATCGGGATTTGGAATAACCGACAGGGGCCCTAAGGATAAAAAATGGCCCGGCGTCAACGCGGTCAAGTCGCTTGGGTCCGTACTAACCGGGCATAAGGGTCTAGAGTTCAAGATAACTTCGACTTGAGTCGTGCAAGTGTAAAGCTCCTCAAAGGTAAGAATTTGTTCACCGATGACACGCAGTAAATGTGTTTTCGTCGATTTAATGTGACTTTCCCATAGGCCCCCCAAATGGGCTGCAGAAGGAGGGTTGAAATGCCATCGGATTGACTCGTGTATAGCTACTTGAGCATAGATTTCTTTAAGATATTTTGAGGCGGCAACAAAATTAGTGCCGTTGTCCGAGTAAACGTTACTGACGCAGCCTACCGTGCTACGAAACGTCGAAATGCACGCCCATGTTTTCAAAAGCTTTGGCTTGTGAAACCCGAAATTTTGGCAAGTTTCCCAGAAGGGGCTGAAAAGGCGTCGGGTGCGTGCGCCAGCAAGTGATACAACGCGAAATTATTTTGCGTATAAGTTTCTCAGCCCCATAAATCCAGTAATTTTGAAAAAGCAGAAAGAGTGTGGTTTTTACGCCGGTATGCATATATTTCTCGTGCAGATCCTTAATAAGTAAATCTGTAAACCGAGAATTTATGGGTAAGAGAATCGGATATTTTTGATCGTAATCTAG
The DNA here is from genome assembly GCF_029955315.1 of Cylas formicarius. Taxonomy (NCBI): domain Eukaryota; kingdom Metazoa; phylum Arthropoda; class Insecta; order Coleoptera; family Brentidae; genus Cylas; species Cylas formicarius. The sequence goes on along the minus strand of NW_026844352.1, from coordinate 14,347,479 downwards.
TTCTGAATTACATAGACGTCCGCCAACACGAAAAATATCATTTTGATCTAAGAACGGATTGAGCTTCCTGAAAACTTTAGGTAGACGCTTACCTTTTTTGAGGAGTGAAATTTCGTTATCAAAATAGCTATGTTGAATATGTTTAACAAAGGTGTTAGTTGCGCTTTGTAATTCGAAAAAGAGTAGCCATGCAGGAGCAGTGAGAACTTTTGGTTCGTAAAATGTTTTGGAACGAATATTATGTGTAAATCTTAGAACGTAGCCAGAAACCCGAATAAGTTTTCTAGGATTGGAAATGTTGTTTAACATAGTGTCTAAAAAATGTGGTATTATCGTCGACGCGAGTACAATTCTGCGCTCTTCTTCGAAAGCTTCGGAAGGGGTTTCGATTTTAATTTTAGTAAATTCCCAGAATTATTGCGAGGCGCGAAGAAATGCGGCTCCCTGCCACCAAAGGGTACATTGTATTAAATCCGAGGGAAGTAAACCACGTGACCCGTTATCCGCGGCGTTGAATTCGGACGGGACGTGGTTCCAGTCGCAAGCAGCAATTTTTTCTTGAATATAAGTCATCCAGTTGGCCACGAAAGTTTTCCACCCGAAAGAAGCACTTTTTATCCACGAAAGGGCAACGGTACTATCCGTAAAGGTGATGACATTTTGGAAAATTATCTTATTAGCAAAAGAGCGTTGTACAAAATACATTAATTTGGCAAGTAATACCGCAGAACAAAGTTCTAATCTTGGAAGGCTAATTCTCTTAACAGGCGCTACTTTCGACTTTGCGCACATAAAGTACGATTTGGAGGTACCGTCCTGGTTCGAAACGCGAAAAAATATAGTGGCGCACATGCCTCGCTTAGACGCGTCGCAGAAGCCAACAATTTGACAAAAAATGGAATTCGAAAGGTCAATCGAACGGGGGGTATTTTAAAATCCGAAAACAAATTAAGCTCGCTGACGAATGTTTTCCATTCTAAAATAATGTCCGCGGGTGCAAGCTCATCCCAATCCAATTTCAATTGCCACAAGTATTGAATTAGAGTTTTTGCCAGAAATGTGACCGAGGTAAGCATACCTAGTGGATCATAACATCTAGCAAGTGTACTAAGTAAATTTCTTTTGGTACATAATTTAGAAGTGCAAGTAAAGGAGTAAAAAAAAAGGTCTGTTTGCGGATCCCACCGCAAACCTAGTATTTTTAACGGAGTATCATTCTCCAAATCGAGGGAAAAGTCGCGAATCCGTAAGTGGGTTTCTGGTAAATCCCCGGCGGAGCAGTTCTATTAGCTGGTTTTTCATAAGCGAAAGTTGCTCTAAATTTGGACAAGAAACCGCACAATCATCTATATAAACCGACTCATTTATAATCTTAGAAGCGAGGGGTAGGTCGTAATAATCATCAGCTAATTGTAACAGCGTTCGAATTTCCAAGTACGGAGAGCAATTTATCCCAAGAGTTACGGTTTGTAATCCGTAATCTGACACCGGATCCTCGGGATTAAAACGCCATAAAATTACTTGGTATTTCCTTTGACTTGATTCAATATTTTTCATGAGATGCATTTTGGAAATATCAGTGACAAAACAATATTTATGTAGTCGAAAATTAAGCAGAATGGTTACCAAATCGCGTTGTAACTTAGGAACGGTGTATAACACCTGATTTAGACTTGGCTTATTGGTTGCATGGCAATGGAATCTTCTTTTATAACCGCGTGATGCCCGATATAAAAATATTCGTGCAGGTGTTCCTCGCTGGGGCGCGAAACCGGACGCATATGGCTAAATATTCCTCCATGATCTCGGAATAGGTATGGTACGTTACGTAGCAACCGCTTTTCCAAAGAGTAAAACCGCTTAACGGTGAGAGCTCGGGTGTCTCCAATATCCGGAGATGTGATTCGGAATGGAAAAGAAACTGTATATCTACCGTTCGTATCGCGGGTAGTTGTATTTACATAGTATTTTTCGCAATAAATATCTGAAGGTGGCTTTTGAAGCACATTGGAAATTTCCTCGGTTTCCCAGAATTTTTGTAGGGCATTATTTAGGTCGGTATTTGACACCGTAGTAAAATACGCGGATATGGTTTTAGAATTGGATGGGCCGGCATCTAAAGGCATTTTACCGACTAAGGTCCAACCGAAAACTGTATTTAAGCAAGTAGGGACATTAGGTCCAAAGTAAAGACGGCCGTCCTGTAAGAGAGATCCATAAATTTCAGCACCAATAAGAAGCTGTACTTCGGATTGAGTATACCATTGAGGATCAGTGAGCTTTAGTCCTTTTAAAAACTCCAAAGAATTTGGATCAAACGACATGTTTGGAAATTTGTTACAAATTTGATTGACTACAACAGTTTCTACATGATACGTGTGTGATTTGCTGGCAAGAGGCGCAATTTCGCACATTTCGACATACTCATACTTTCTAATCCGTTAATACTTATTGAAATATTATATTTAGAAAGACCCAGGTTTGTAGCGCACCTTGTAAGAAATGAGGTCTGAGCACCCGAATCCAGAATAGCGCGAATTGGATGCCAATTTCCATGAACGTCACGAATATGTAATAACGCGGTCGAAAGCAGGGTATCGTGATCATTTAGTGCCATACCGACAGTGACATTTCTGTTTAGAGTCAGTTCGTTTGATTCCTGCATACTCCGAGACTCCGAATCGGGTGATCCGGGGGAGGGGAAGGGTTGCCTTTTAAACATGAAAGGCTATGATGATTGTAGCCGCAATGTCTGCATCTTGTCTGTGAAGAACATTGGGCCATGACATGTAAGTTTGCCAAGCAATTAGTGCAACCTTTGTTATTTTTAATGAAATTAACGCGTTCGTGCACCGGTTGAGTCAAAAAGGGACCGCATCTGTATATCAAATGACCTTTCTTGCACCAAAAACATGTGTTCTGTTTTAACGATAAAGGTCGTTGGCTTTTATTTGTAAAAAAGGCGTTAGTATGTTTACGAGGGGATCGCGTAAAGTTCGAATGATTGGATTTCGGCGGTACATTTTGTTTTAATGATAACTCGAGCGACCCTAACGCGGTGCAGTGCTGTTCAAGAAAATTATAAATGTCACCGTACGTCGGCATTTCATTAGATGAATGCTTTTGTTCAAACAGTTTACTCGTGACTGGATCTAAGCGGTCCAGTAAAATATTTGACATAATAAAACAGCACTGCGACGTCAAGTAATCCATGTTTTGTAAGCAGTCTAAGTTATCTTTAAAGGTATCTAAAAGCCTACGGAGGCTAATGACTTCATCACTCGAAAGGCGCGGAGAATGTTCTATAGCTTTCCAATAAGAAACAGCACGCAAGCGTTTATTGTCATACGTATTTATTAACGCGTCATAGGCCGTAGTATAATTCTCACCAACTAATTTAATATTTTTTATTAAATTTAAAGCCGGCCCCTTTAAGACAGTACGCAGATATTTAAACTTTTCAATATCGGAACATCCCCGTGAATGTATTATCGCATTATATATTTCAATGAATGAGGGAAACTCCTCGATGTCTCCGGAAAAAACTAGAGACGTTTAGTTTGGGCAAAGAATATTCTTGTTCTGGTACAATTATAGTTTGATTGTGTTCCCTGCTTTGGGTTAAATGAACCGTTTCTGTTTCGAATAAATCAAAATAAGTGGACTCGATTTCTACGCATCTCTTTAAGAAATTGATTTGAATGTTATGCTCCTCCGCAAGAGCCTCGAAATCGTCTGCAAGTAGAGAGATTACCGCAAGGTGATGTTTTTCAAAATTCTTGCTACATGAATGCAACTTTTTAAAATTAATTTTAAATTTGGAGTGAGAGGCAGGGTTCGTTTTGGCGTGATTAGCCGAGGATTCGATCAGGTCCAACTGATTAATCACGGTTTGACGCAATTTTTCTTTCTTTCTCATCTGCAGGAGGCATGGTAAAAGTAGTAGGATTATGATTCGTAAATAGCGAAACAAACACCAAATTTATTAGGTACATTTGGAAGCGCCCCCGTATTGTACACTCAATGGTCGCGTTTGGGATGGCTTCCAAACAATAAGTTCTAATGTTTATGCATTCGTAAAAAAAAAATAATAATAATAATTGAGAATTCAAAGTAAATTATTGAATTTGGCAAGCACCGTGTTGACCGGCAGGTGAGACAAAAAAAATGGATTTCGCCGGAGCGAGTTCGCGGTTATTTTTTGTCGTCTTTGGAACGAGCAAGACAACCTACATACACGTGCAAATAGCAGAAATCTAGATGTATTTTTTGATTTAGAATCGGTCGTTTCCCAATTTGTATATTGAGAGTTTATGACACCATTTTCTAGTGCGCATACGAAGGCATAGTAGTGTATTGAAGAAATAAGTAATAACCTAGGATGTGCTTTGGAAAAGTAAAATGAATAAAAGAAAAAATATTCTTGAGTAAATAAGCAATTATGAAATGACTTAAGAGTAAGGGTTCGGCTCACAGAGGATCGGGCTCGAAGGACCAATATTTTATGTTCGGTTACGCAACAAATTTGTGTATAAATTTGCTGGTTCCAATTTGTAATTCCAAGATCACTCTGGTTCCCCGAATACGAAATAAAATGACCGTAATCATGCCCTGACTTACCCCAAATTTTCTTGTGGAGGATGCAATGTGTTGAAAGGACTGCACTGCACGGTTCTACCGGAGGGTTCGACTCTTGAGGGTGTTGCTTTTCAAAACAGGTGTTTTCAAATTTCCGACTCGCAACGCGCAATGTTTTTCGATTCCGGCATGGCCGCTCGCGAAATGTCGGAGGTAGGTAAAAATGGAGTAACAAAAAATGTATATATAAAAGAAGGAAAGGTTGCCCGGGAATAAAGGAGGGAGAACAAGACGGAGTATACAGTTGTCAAGGCATGTATATACGCACAAAATAATAATATTTAAACTATATCCCGAAACCCAAAGCACTTCCCAAAGTGAATAAATACCACTCAACGTAAACAAAAAAAATCATTCGTAAAATTAAATAAAAGTAAGATTAAAAAGAAAAAGAAATACAAAAGCATATGGAGACAGAACAACCCATTTATTATTATTTCTCTTGGCTTATGGCGATATTTCCTCCTAATTCCTAAAGTTTTCGGAATCTTGTTCGTCAAAATGTGTATACCTCCAAAAATACTAAATTTAGGTACCTATTGGGGATAAAATGAAACAGTAGTAATAAAACTAATTAAGTATAACGTACGTATATTTTCCATTCGGACTGACCCTGCATAAACGATTCGAACTAACTCCGAGACAAGCATAGGATTGGAAAATAGTGATTTGATTTTACTACTTTACAAGTTTGTGCGCATAATGGAATTACAGTTGTCGGAAGTAGCGGCAACTTACCAGAGAGAAATCAACATTAAAGCTGCAGATAACTACTTAAAAACCTACATTCTTGGAGTCAAAGTAGGTTTTTCTTCTTCATTTTAAACAGATTTCAGTGAAAATCGGCTCTTCCGGCACATATCGTATCTATAACCGCATCAAAACGTCGATACCTGCTTAAACTATAATTTTTTTATCCAAACAGTTACCTTTTCATGTTAATATCAATATATAATAATTGATAGTCGTAGCAATAATTGAACGGACAGATTTTCCTTATTCTGCAGCCGACGTTGTTATGTTTCCGCCCTACGAACGAGGATTTAGGTCAGGAAGAGGAAGTTTCCCCAGATAACTTATCCTTTGCAAAGCTAAGGGCGGCAGCTGTAATACAAATTCCTTATCAAGACTTGAAAGACGACAATATTCCCTTGGCCCGACTAGTTTTTAAGTCGCCAAAACCTGTTCCAAAATTGTCAAAAGAGCATAATTGGACTAAGAGGCTGAATTTAAAAACACCAATGAAAACTCCCCGGTGTCCCTATTTTTTAAAACGTTTTTGATTTACTGATTAAGAAACCAATCCTTATGCGGTTGTGAAAAACCCGTAATGATCCAGAAATGAAGTGTTTCGTTGCCATTTTGATTTTGAGCGGATATGAATGTGTATGTATCCAAGACGTAGAATGTTTTCAGAACAGAATTTAGATGTCAAAAATATTTTGGTTTCTTCTGCAATTCGAGAGAGAGATTTGATCATATTATGAGCTTCTTTCATATGGTAGATAACAATTATTTGGATCCTGGTGATAGATAGTTCTTAAAAATTAAAAACCACCTCAGTTCAATTCGTATTGTTTCAATGATCTTTAATCCTGTCGGATGGTGTAACGGTATTCGGTATCTTAGTTCCGCAATCATTTATAATAAGATTATATAACGAAAATATGGATGAGGTCGCTCCATGTCTCAGGTGGGAGGTCTGATGAATAGAATAGAATAGAAAAGAAATACGATATATAGGAAAAGAATACGAACATAGTAATATGGCTGCCAACACTGCGCCATTTTGACAATTTCAGTTTAAATGTGGCATGTTTTCGGTAGTCTCAGCCGCTTCTAGCCAAAAACGAGTTAAATATGTGAACGCTGTGTATGCACATCATTTTCACAATATTGTCTATAGCCCTATAGCCCAACTCTGTATCATAAAATGTAAATAGTCAATGTCAATTTAATTACACCTTTTGTATAAAAATAACACATAACTTAAAATGAAAAAAAACGACAACAAATTGAGCAACAAACAAGATATCTGATATTTGGAAAGCTGAAAGCTCGCTCACACAAAATAAAATATTAATGTCCCATAATCAAAAACTATAGGCATAATAGATGTACGGATTTGTGTTTAGATTTATACACGACAACGATTTTCAGTGGCGCAGTGCCAGGTGAAAAATCTGAAAAACGGTAGTTACTTTTTGAAGAGCTATTTGCTTTCTCATTATGTATTTTTAATAACAGAAACCTCAAATTTGAGTTTTGATGTACGCTCCATATTGAAATGTAACATTTTGACTCAAACCAATTATAAAAAATGGATGGTGGTAGAGATCCCAAGTAACGAATAACAGTTTGTCAAGCTGAATATAAAAACCAATTTTGTCAAGCTTTGATAAAATGATACCATCACCATCACAATCACTAAACTAAATTGTGCCAAGCTTGCTAAATTTGCTCATAAAACCTGCTGATTAAGGAACAGTTGATTTCTTCTAGACAACGCGGGGTAAAACCTATAGATTTAATATTAACATTAGACAAACTAACCACATGACCAAAAAAATACCAGGGGAGCAAATTTGTATATAAATCAGACTAGAATCGAGCTAGTCTGATTATGTAACTATGATAAATTCGTGAGATAGTTTTCAGGAGATTCGGTGCCGAATTGGAAAGGCCAAAAGTGCCTTCCTTGAAGATGGACTCGATGTTCAAGAGTCATGACCTCACATTTACTTAAATGCTATATGAAGTAGAAATTTAAGCCTTGAACGAAGAGAGCACATCAAAACTGCAAGCTTGGATTAACATAAGAAACTTAAAGAAGTGTGAAAGAGGATTAATAGAAATCCAGAACTAATCAACATGAGTAACAAACGACAGTGTATTCTGCAGGAAAATATAGAAGGAAAACGAACCCGTGGACGCAGAAGTATTTCCTGGCTCACCAACTTTAGTTCGGGAAAACCACGACCCAATTTTTTCAACAAAATTATCATAGTCCTAATAAACAAAAACGTCGGAAACGAACAGGGACCCTAAGAAGAATAAATGCAAGAGGGTAGAATAAGGTGTAAACCGACACCTCGAAGACTTATCCGAAGTTATACTATGGTCGTAAATGCCCTATAGTAAAAGCAGCTAAAATAAAGCCACAATCTCGCACTATCAAGGAATCCGAAATCATATTGTTTTTTTATTGCTTCACAGGATCTTTAGAAAATTCTTTTTACTATGATGGAAGGACAGGATCTATTGAAATTATTACGCAACTGTGAGTCGACGGACGCTTATGAAGTAAAGCTCTAATCTTCTTTGGTGTATTTATAGGAGAGATATTACTTATCGATCTCATAACAGACACCACGTCCGGAATGCTATAGTTAGTACCGCCACATGGCAACAAGAAAGAAGTATTTCGCGTTACTGAGGTTGCTGATGATGGCGGTGGGCATTTGGAGATTGCACGAAGAACGATTTTCCAACTTAAAGAGAAGATTTTATAAGTTTTATTCCGTGACTTTTTATTTGGTTTACACGTCGGCGATAATATCTTTAAGTTTCGATTTGCCCACTCTATTCAAAACAGACACAGCAGTAGGTAAGAGCGTAGATAAAAACATGGTATTGTCGAAACAATTGTCATGTAAAAATATATCATTTCGCGAAAATCTGAACTTTTAGTTCTTATTTATTTTGATAAATGGATTTTCATCAAGTAAAAGACACCTCAGTTCAATCTTTTCCTAATAATAAAATCTTTATTTTCAGCGATGGAAAACACGGGAAGGATTATATTTTGCGCGGTGAACATTTTCAAAATCATTAAGTGCCGTTCGAACGATGTGCTCAGATTACTTGAGATCGCGTTGAATCTGGATTTGGAGATTTCCAACAGAGTCGATCCCGAAGTTAAAAAGATTCACGACTGGCACGTGACTTATTGCAACGTATTGGTATTACTGATGGTAACATTGGCTATTTTAATAGGCGTTACCATTGGTGTAATGGGTAAGAACGTTCATCGCGGTAAAATGTTTTCACAAGTATATGGTGTTGGCTTATTGAATCCGATAAAATTGCCTGTGGCGATTGTGCAAAACTTAGCAATGAACATGCAAAAGATGTGGTGCAGGGTCGGACTGCAGAAATAAAAGGATAATACTGGCTTATAACGTTTATAATTCATGGAAGTTAAACAATAAAAATTAAAAATTTACTTATGCTGACTTAGTATCTATTAACACTATGTTTATGTTTATATTATTGCATTCTGTGTCGCAGTCACTATCTCAGCTTAAATTAATTAGAAGTGACAGAATAATTTCGTAACATAATGCGTAATTTTAGTTGGCGCCACATGTGCTCTATAGAATATATAATATAGCTATATAGAACTATATGTCATATTTCCATTTGCTAAAGAGTGGCAAAAAAATCTACTTTTATATGCGAAATGAGTGGCAAAATTTTAAAAACTCATTTCTGCAACCTCATGTTATGATAGCGCGCATTATCCATTACTATAACGCTATTAGGAATGTTAGGTAGAAGACAATTCTTGAACCATTATTCAGTTGCAACTTCATCCCATTTGAAACCGTTTTCTGACCCGGCAGTTGAAATTGTTGTTATTCTTTTCCTTTCGTTAGACTAGGCTGTTGTTCTACAACTTCCAGAAGAATCGGACCATCAAACCATGTCCAATCAGAGTAAATGATTGAATGACTCCTAGAACGATATGTCCTTTATTACCGCTGTTATATACTCATGCTGTTATATACTAATTTTTAGAATGCTTGGGATTCCATACGGACTTAGCTCTTATCTATTTTATGATATTCGAAGGCCATTGTGGGGACAAAGCTTCCCAAAGTTTAATAATTCCACAGCTTATTTGGGTCTCTTCATAATAAAATAATTATGCATGCTCATAATTATAGAGATGGGTAGATAATTGAGATATTAATCAAGTAAATAAATACTTTCATAGAAGTAAGAATAATATGAAAATAGATAAATTGTAACTAGCCGAAAACAAAATTCGGTACAAAGATATTTATTCAAATTTTCAGTCGCATGAGGCTCATTTTCCAACATTCTGAAATTGCTTTTAATTTAAAGTAAATGTTGTCATTTTTTTTCTAAAAGACGTCTTTTCGAATTTTCTTGAATCGTAGCAGACTGGTTACATACCTAGGTGGAATTTGTTGGAAGTGGTCTTCAAAAAAATCAGCAATCATGTTTTCAGTCCGTTTCTATTGAAATGCTACTAAGCCAGCATCGTGGAACATGTTGCTATGAAAGCTTTCCTCTTGCTTTTTAAATTTCTATCCTGCCTTGTTTTACCAACGGTATAACCTTCATTTATTCACGAACCGGTACGAACCCGGCAGTTAACTAAGGAGAAAGCCCACATCACCTTGTTTTGTATGGCGAGGAATGGAAACATCATTCTCCAGATTCCATCTCACTTTACTAATCCAATCTGTATATTGTTGGCTGGTCAACGTCGGTCATATTCGAACATATTTCAATTATTTTTGCAAAATTTTTACTTCTGGTGGGGAGGAGCTTTGAACACATCGAGAATAGTAATTTTGTCATTTTTAAAAAACGAAATTTACTAATCGGTTTCTAAGCAACAAATTCAGAAACACCAACCATTTTTAAGAACGATCTTTCCCAACAACTGCCGGAAAATAAGTATTATTAAAATTGTATATATTAGGGCACCTATCTATCTACTTGTCACTGTCTCATTGGTTTCAAAGTTATGGGAAAATGGTAACTATAAACGTTGTAAAGATTAATGATAATACATACCTTAACGTAATAGCTTTTTCGATATTTTAATTAAAAAAAAAAACTAGTTTTCACACTTGGATGAAAATTACGATAGTGCCATTATTTTTGAAGGTAAATCACTCATATTTGATATTAGTGTTGTTCGTAGATTATGAAAAATGTATATGTATGCTACATGCTAAATTGAAACATCTCTATTTTCTTAAATGGCACACCATATATATCAAATATGTTATATAAGTACTTTTAATGCTTTGCATTTTAACTTTTCCAATATATACCCTTCTTTCAAAGATTGTTGCTGTAATATTAGTTGGCGATGACAAAATTATTATCCAACCGGGCTCTGTTAAAATTAAAAAATGAACAGCAGAAAGAAGTTTGTTGGAACAGTAGATAAAACAACAAGCAACAAACAATTATGATGAAATTAACTGCCAATTTTTAAATTCACAGAAAAAGTAAATTTTATTATTATAAATTAACTTGTCTTATTTTTAATTATTATTATGGCTCAATAAATGTTCAAAAATACGCCCTATTACCTGGATATACATGTTTGGTCTCTTCATGTTTCTTGGACGTTCCTGAGAACAAACGGTGTTATTCTCCTGCACGCTTCCCGAATCCTACTTCGCATATCTTCTGGTGTTGTAGGGGGATTCACATGAACACGATCTTTAAAATATCTCCACAAAAAGAAATCTGGGGGTGTTAAATCACATAATCGGGGGTGCCATCTATTGAATCCACCTCTACCGATCCATTTCTGTGGCTTATGATTATTTAAAAATTCTCGAATATCTCGATGGTAATGCTCCTCCTTTATTTAGCTAAAACCACATTTGGTGGATTTCAATGTTATCAATTTCTTAAAGAAGTTGACGTAAATCATTCTGCAAAATGTTTAGTGGTTATCTGTTCGTAAAAAAAATGGTCCAATAACTTTAAAGTGTTTTATTCCATACCACACATTAAGCGATTTGAAGTATGTAGTATGGTTTTGGTTTTGCACTTCCCGTACCCAGAAAATAATATTTTAGAGAAAGCATTTGGATCAAACACTATTGCTTCAGTTATAACGGTACAGAAGTTTACCTTTTGGTCAAAATCGCGGTCTAGAAGTTCTGGGTATAATTCCATATGGATGGGATAATATTTGTGTTTTCTAGCATTTGACGGCTACTGACCTGGGGATTATCTTGCACTTCAAGTAAAATTTTCGCCTTGTAAAGTTTAACTGCCAACCAAATATGTTTTCCGCCTTAACCAGTATCTAAATAATATCAAGTAATTCAACTTTAGGAAAATACATACTTAGTTTTTTTTTTAATTTACTGACACTACAATAAATTTTATGAGTTGTCAGGCAAAAATTTGACAATGTCATTTTGTCTTGGCCTACTAATTTTATAGCAATAGTCTTAGACAGAAAGAAAGATAAAGGAAAAGTTAAAATAAATCACAAAGTATTAAAAAAAGATATAGACATAGACATGACATAAAAGTTGTAGGTTTCTATAAGATGTTTCAGAAAAAATATTAATATATATTGTGAATCATTTAAGAAAATATATTCGTTTATTTTGAACACCCTGTAGCATCTAATTCAAATTCCTGCATATATCCTTTACATCATCTTAGAATGATGCTAATATCATATATGAGTGATCTACTATTAAAAACAATTGAACAAATTCTAAACATAATCTATTTTGAAAAATCTATGCTTTTTTGAGCCACCCTATATACTTGAAAATAATTTTAAAGTATGCATCCTCATTCATTGCAACTTTTGTATTTCTCGTAACTTACAATCCTGAAATGGAATACTTCAAGCCCCAATAAGTTTTACAGTTCAATGGTAATTTATAACTCTCTCGCTCTAAAAAACTAATAAAAAGCAGAGCAGACCGTTAAGTTCTCTGTTAAGTGAAATAAAAAACTTATATAAGTACGCATTTTTATTTACTTAGTATCTTTTAAAATAATCATTTTAGTCCGGCCCCATGCTACTAATAATGTAAATTTATGAGTTCGCGTGGCAACCCTTTTTAATTGCAATAATTGGTTGAAAACCATTTATCTATGGAAGCACTACACTATGCTATGCTATGCTATACCATACTATACTCTACCATACCATACCATTCCATAGCATACCATACCACATCATACCACACCATACCATACCAACCATACCATACCATACTATACTATACTATACCAGACTAGACTAGACTAAACTATACTATATTATACTATTCTAGTATATATTATACTATACCCTACCATACTATTATTCTAAATGGAGTATTGTGATGTAGGTGATTTGGAATCCGTATTTGCGGTGCAGTTTCCGAGAAACAACGCGACGGAAAATTTTTTCCCGTTGTATTATTGGTATCCTTTCGACAAAAATAAACATTACACCTTCGTAATGATGGATCAAAATATTCGTCCGACATTGGTGACGTTTTCGCTCGGTGTCGTTAGCGCCTATATTAACGGTCTAATATTCTTCTTGAGGGCTCAGTTGAAGTTGTTGCAATACAGTTTTAGAAATTTTGACGGCCACGATACCACCGGAAACAGAGAGCGTACAGATTTCTTGTTGAAACGGCTATGTGTTAAACATCAGGATTTAATTAGGTAAGTGACATTAAAAGCGGACGTAAAATCATATCACAATCTATTAGTTGGTGCAATGAATCTAAAGTTAAAGAGAATAAAAAAAGATAACCACACACACACGACATGAAAAAATTAAAAGATCATATCGTAGCTTCATAAGTAAAAGAGGACCTAGAGAAAAAATAAAAGAAAAAGAAGTCAATGCGGATATAGATACAGAATTAAAAAATTTTAATACAGTAATAAACTTTACCATCTACGTCAATACATTTTCCATTACACTATCTTCAATGCAACTGAACTTAAACAAAACTTCTCCGCAGGGTTTAAGTCTGAACTGCTAGGTGGTCATACAAATCCACTTGTACTATAAAACTTTCTCAACTAATGAGAAGAATCAGAATAAAATTTAAACACTCTGTATCTTTGAAACCAGCTATATCATGATAGTTTAGAATGTCCATTCTTTATGAACTACCTTGTATATTTATATAGTATGCCGGGTCTCCCAGTATCAGTCAATCAAGAGACATTTTGGAGTTTCTGAAAAGGTCGGCAAAATTATTTTTTGTCAGAAATTGTCAGCTGATAGCAAGGGAAAAAGTTGCAATCGCATCACTTGCAGCACTATTGATAGCCAATGAAAAACCTTTTTTAACCAGTTAGATATACACATTTGTTTCAGATAATCCCCACCATTGAACTTTTAGATATATAGCAAAGAGCGTTAAATAAATAAAATTTGAATATGTCAGCTTTAAAATTCTAACTATGGTTATTATTAGAACATTTTTTGGAAAACCGGGTTTCAGGGGTTTACTGGGACGCCCGGTATTACTTATATTTTTTAAGCAATTATGTTGTACATCACACAAAAACATACTTATTATAATTTATTTTTAGCTACATTGAAGCATTTAATAACTCTATGAAAAATGTAATTTTCTTGGAATACATGGTTTCATCAGTTACGCTTGCAACTCTAATTTTTCAATTGATCTTGGTAAGGGAGTTACGTAATGTATATGTACATATACAATGCATGTGTTGCAATTAAAAAAAACTAGATATAAAACATCTAGAGATAATTGTAGCCATTTTGCGCAGAAGCTTTGCTAAATACATTTAAAAATAAAAGTTAAAACGTAAGAAATAGGTTAGAAAATTTAAACTAATTAACATCCTACTTTTAATTAGTCTTGTATTTATTTTTCTATTATTATCACATTTATCGTACATGCAGATTTTAACGGCGTTTTGGCATCTGGCAATAAAATTGATTTTAAAAAGATTGATTCACGGTGTTGACTAAAAGCCAAAATTTTAGTAGAATATCGCAAGGTCATTGGTCAAAAGCGAGATTTTAAATCTCGCACATGGACATGTTAAATGGGCCTATACCAAGTGTCACGGAAGATTTTCCTCATTTATTGACCTAATATTATGGGAAGTAGTAGGAGGAAGAGCATTTGCATACATTGAAACTCAAGGTAGCGACGTGGAAATGAGTTGCAATGGAACGATTGACCGTTAAACAAGGGCAACAATCATTCCTTCTTA